>NC_055691.1:3769593-4069593 GCF_017639745.1 Melanotaenia boesemani | reverse complement strand
GCATCATACATATGTATATTCATACATATTATTACCTAGAAAGCTACAGAAATTTAATGGATTTATTTTAATTATTTCTTTCAAAGTGAAGAAAACATCCCTCTGCCAGGTTTTATTCCAATCCCAGTAAACAAACAATGTGTCACTGGTTCTGTACCACAGGTGGCCCCTTACACAAACTGCCTGATAAACGGTATTTACTGGGACCCCCACACACCCCGACTCCTCAGACGACACGATGCCCAGCGGCTCATGAGGCCACACAAAACCTGCCATGCAGCCAACGAGGGATCGCCTGCGCTGCCTCACAAGTAGGAATACTGCACTGGAATACCACCTGAATTGTCTCCAGACGCTGTAAAATTCGTCCCTTCAGGACTTTGCAGGTTTTTTTTGTGATTGTTGCAACATAATTGTCTGATTTTACAGCTGCTTTTGTTAAAAGTTGCAACCAAAGTTGCAAATGGGTTTTTCTTTCCTCCAAAAGCATCTAAAATTTATTTGAAGTATAATTCATTAAATTAATAAATTAAATTCTTTATTGAAATAATCCTGGTGGGAGAGTTTAGAAAAAGGGAAAAAATAAAAACTCATTTTATTTCAGCATTTATGTCAAAACTGGATCTTATAAACTCCGTCGTGATGATTTTTCCTCATCTGTTGGCATATTTCAGACATTTCAGGCCAGCTGGTTTGAGAAGCTTCTCAGCCTGTTGAGTTTAACACTTGTCTGGACGCTGGCCAAGTGTCTTGCACGTTCTTCTGAGACAATTTTTACATTGCAGATGCGGCACATTTCTGTTGCAAATCAAAAACAGAAAAGTAGATGAAGTTTGTATATCAGCTAACGTGGAGGAGCGTTGGGATTAGCCAAAGTTGAATTAAAGTTGTGGTGATTGGACAAAACTGTAAGACGGCAGAATTCGCAAAGATTGGCTGAATTTAAGTTGATGGTTACGATCACAGCACCGCATATTCCTGAACAGCTAACTCACACTTGTTTTTAGTCCCACTTAAAGAGGGACTAAAACGCTGCTTGATATAAACAGCAATTGTTCGGTGCTTAAGGAATCTGATTCTTCTATTCACATAAAGACTTGCACAGCACTATGTTTGCCCTCAGAGGGACAGCAATGATAGATTATATAGCAGGATTTAGTTAAAAAACGACAAGAGTTAAGGTCAAATTTATTTCTATTGCTTATTTAAAAATAACTGAGGTTGACGGAACTTAAAGATAGAAATACAACAGACAATACACATCGGAACAAAACAGAGTAAAAACAAGATAAAAAAGAATATAAATTAACAAAGTGTCTTAAGCTCTTCCTGAACTGAAGGTTGGAGAATAAAAAGGTGTTTTCAAGCAACATTACACAAGTGTCTGACCGAAAAACTCTGTGTTTGACTCGTTTTGATTCCACTGTGACATTTATCACGCACAGTCCTGGAGCTTTTATTCCCGTGCAGCATCCAGAGGCTGAGAAACCACACCTCTCAACCTTTATTTCCCAGCATCACGGTGCAGCTGCGTTTCGCTGTACAGCACCGCTTCACGTGCCAGCGACTGCTTTCTCTGTGCGCTATGGTTGATTAAGCAAAGACATCCAAATAGACATTATCAGAGAACGAGTGAGAGGGACAGAGCAAGAGATAAGACAAGTTAACATCAGAATGACTTTTACTGGCTGGAGAGATCTCAGAGAAGAGACAGGATGAAGGTGGATGCAGGTCGTTTGGGGACGCCACAGCGAGAAATCACACAGTTTAGCAGTGCTTCTCTAAATAGTAGCATCAGTTTGAATTGTTCATATTTGTAGGGGTATGTTGTTCTGGGGAGTCAAGCCAGCTACCAAAACCCCTCTGTTTCTGAGTCTAGACCTAGAAACCATAAGGACCAGCTAAACACTCTGAGTATAAAAATGCAGAAGTTCACACAAATATGATGGTACCTCAAAAACTAACAATGAAATCTTAAAATCTATTCTAAAATGGACAGGAAACTAAAACTGGGCTAATATGCTTATGTTTCCTGTTCTCAGGGAAGAGACGAGCAGCATTTTGCACTAACTGAAGTCTAAAAAGAGACGACTGATCCAAACCAACAGAGCAAGAATCAGAATATTCTAGTCGTTCGGTTATTATAAGTCTGCTTCACTTTGGTCGACAGTTAAAACTGGAGGAAGCTTGCTTGGACAACAAAATTGATCTGTGTATCCGATCTGAATGTACTGTCAAAAATCACATCTGAGATTTTAGCAAATATATGAGTATAAGACACCAAAGGTCAAGAGTGGGGACATGATCATTCACCTGATCTGAACACCCAAACAGTTTCTGTCTTGTGACGCAAATAACAAAAGGACAACATAACCTGTAGTTTAGGTCACCAGGAGTATTTTTTATATATCCCTCTTATTAATAGTAGATAAGGGAGCCCAGTTCATCTGACAGATCTTTGTTCATCACACTGAAGCAGATAATCAGGACATCTCTTCCCTACTCTCTCTCTGCAGGCTGCTGGCCATCTGTGACATATCTGCTGACACCGGAGGCTCTATAGAGTTCATGAATGAGTGCACCACCATCGACAAGCCTTTCTGCATGTACGACGCTGACCAGCACATCGATCACGACAGGTACGGTGCACACAGTTTACATCATGGTGCATTTTCTTGCTAGCATCATTTCCATGTTTCTGTTCAGGTTTTTCTTTTAGAAATCCTTATGTTGCCTATGAGAGATTTTAAGTCTTGAGGTGGATGTAAGACCTGTGTTTTAACGGTCTGTGTAGTCTTGGAAATGAAATCCTCACGTGGTCTTATGTGTCAGAAATGTTATTAGACCTTTTTTTATATTATTGTCTGCCTGGACCACAAATTAATGACAACAATGTCAGATATTTTTACATGGATAGTAAAGAGAGAAGAGAGGAGCCCAGTGCGTCTCCCAGCAGGAAAACTAAAGGACATTAAGACACTGCATTGACTTCCCTTACTGTGGACAGCCAGAACCCCAGCCTTGACACAAGTTTACACTTAAGCTCTAATCAAATCTGATGGAATCTTTGCTTCAATTAGAAAACGTGGTTCCAACTAGGCCTGAATGATTAGTCGATTTTAAATCTAAATCACAATTTAAAACGTTGTAATTAGCAAATTGCAAGAAAAGAGAATAAATTTCATGTTACACTGCACTTGTTCCAAATTTCAGACCTGCAGCGTCCACAGTTTTACGAATCCACTCGCTTCATTTAGAGTTCCTTTTGTCGGCCATGTAAATGTGTGACAGCTGCACTCAGCTGTGAATTTACGTCTTCAAACCTCATCACAGACTAACTTTCTATAAATGAGTGAAACACTGAGACAGAAAACAATCTCAGTTTCTGACATGTTCTGATGAAGTGAATAAAGACAGTGTCACTCAGTAAAGTATTCATAAAGTTCAGATCTTAGATAACGTGTTTACATTAAAAAAAAAAAAAAAACCCTACAGAAGAAGCTGGCAAAAGCTTTGAGAAGACACCAGCCAGACAGAAGCAGCCAGACAGAAGCAGTCAGACAGAAACAGCCAGACAGAAGCAGCCAGACAGAAGCAGCCAGTCAGAAGCAGCCAGTCAGGAGCAGCGGCTGGACCTGCCTCCCAGTCTAAAAACCATTCAGTAGTAGTGAGTTGAAAGGTCTGAGTGCTAACCATCATGGGTCAAGCAGACAAGCTGGTGTTTGGCATTCCGGTTGATTCCCGGCTACTATCGACTCCTGACTCCTTGGCTCTGTCCAGGTAGACAGAGAATAATAAGAGAATGATCCTATATTCCCGTAGAGATAGTTTGTGTGAAAATCCCAGTAGATCAACAGTTTCTGAAATACTCAGACCAACCATGCCACGTTCAAAGCCACTTAAAGCCCCTTTCTTCCTCATTCTAATGCTCAGTTTGAACTTCAGCAAGTCGTCTTCACCACGTCTACATGACTAAATGCACTGAGTTGCTGCCATGTGATTGGCTGATTAGATATGTGTTAACAGGTTAACAAGTGGACGGTGAGAGTCTGTGTATAGACTATATCATTAAACTAATCATTGGGTAACGTTTTGCTTGTGATCCTGGTAGCGTGGAGGGAAATGGAATCCTCATGTGCTCCATTGACAACCTTCCTGCTCAGCTCCCCATCGAAGCCACTGAATACTTCGGAGACCGACTCTTCCCGTACATCTGGGAAATGGTAAGACATCTGGATTTTAGTTGAGGCACTCGAGTCCCTTCTACTTTATCTCGCTGTAAAAGAGGCAGAAAACAGGCGTTTGTCATGTCAGATTCTATTTTTTATTTGTGAATTTAATATTTTGTTTTTATCAGCTGCCCTCAGATGCCACACGACCACTGGAAGAAGAGGAATTTAGCCCGCAAGTCAGAGACGTGAGTATTATAATGTCAGCTGTGGTATACTGATAAAACTATTTCATAAAGAGAAAATAAGTTTGTGAATAAGCTCGTGTTATGATCTAAAGCTGATAAGAGCAAAATAAGTGAGCAACAAAATCACATTGATTGATTGTTTAAAACTGAGATGAAGTTCTGGTCATTTTTACATGCTGCTGATATGTTGAAGTGTGAAGCTACAGTGACACAGATATATACACAACTTCCCTCTGTGTGTGTTAAATAGTCATTTCACTGCTTGTTTTTACATCACTTGTTACTATCAGCTCACTTGGAAGCTTGCATGAGGTAAAATTCTCTTTAAAAACTATCAGGTACTTGATGGCAACTACAAAGAAAAACCAAAGGAGTGGAGCTCCTCTACAACACTACATGATGCACATGGATCCACCCATCACTGCCTTTTTTAAGTTGGCCTAATTTTGTGCTAATGATTGAAACTCATAAAGAAATTTTGTGAGTTTTGATGTGACCTTTTTTTTTTTTAAATTTTCCCATAAGGCTGTCATCACCTCTAACGGAGTTCTGACCCCAAAGTTTGAGTATATAGAAAAACTTCGAGAAAGAAGGTATGACGTTGTTCAAACAGAAGGTTTGAGTGTTGTTCAGTGTGTCTGCATTAACTTTTAAATTTAGTATTTACTGTGTGCTTTAAAGTAGATAATAATGCTTATTAAAATAAAAAAAACATAAAAAATCCTGTTCTATTTCCGAGTTAATGCACCAAATTTAAGGATTACTTGTGTAAAGATTACGTGACAGGTAACAATTAATTTGTTTTTTGTTGTAATAGCTCACCTGCTCTGACATCCCAGAATTTAGAGGTTTTCAGTTCCAGCTGATAACGTTCCAGATTAGTAGTATTTGTGCTTTGTAGCTCGCAAATTTAGCTGTTTCACCTCTTAACTCATCCTTTCTGTAGTATTGCAATTTGTGGAGTTCTAGCTTCCTCCAGCTGGCAATGCCATAAGCCGAACACAAAGCCACTAACCATCACCTTGTGGTTGTTCCTGCACAGCGCTGTCCTCTGGTGTCTGCTGTGACTGCATTAACACCTCGCATGGCTAGTGTGCTAATAGGCCACCTTTGCTAGCCAGCTGCAGAAGCTGGAGTTTGCCCTCGGGCATCAAGTGGTAGAAACATCTTTTGTTATCACTTTGCATCAAACTCGCCATCCATCATTGTGTCGAATCAGTCTATCTTGTTTCATCTAGTCTTGGCATGCTTTCTTTCTTTTTTTTTTTTTGTTTGTTTGTTTGCAGCCATATAAAAAAAATACCAGTTTAATCTATGTGCATCACATCCAAAGAATATTCTAAGGCAACTAGCCTAGCTTAGCACAAAAAATGGAAGTTATGAGAAAAACTTTTATCTGATCTTAAATAAAGGACCACTGGACAGTGAACAGTGAAAGGGAACAGTTGGGTTTTCCAGAGTCTGAGACAAATCTATGATTGAATAACTAATAAGCAGCTCAGAAAAAAGACACCAAGCTGAGTTCACTTTGCTGCTGCATTCCTGGATATCTGTAGGGTTATTATAAAATGTTGCTTAATATCATACGCACTTAATAATTAAGTCAGTATAACCACAATCTACAGTAAACACATAAATGACTTGTACTAAAGTATTAATTTATTAAAAACAGTAGTTTCCCCAGTACTAACATAACAAAGATATTAAACCACGTCATTAGCCCTTTCATACAGTAGATACCTATTTAAAAGCTGCTGTCTAGTCATCCAATACGCTGGTCAGTGAAGAATATGTAAATATATAATTTACATATTAATACAGTGATAAACAGGAAGAGATGATACAGCTATATTTTGTATGGCATTATTTTATAAATATTGTATAGAATTGATACAAATAGATTAAAAAAGTTAAATAAATGAATAAATAAAAAAACAGCACATGCATTTCTGTAGAAGTAAAACTGTGGAAAAAAATGTGGCACTGTTTTATTTTATTTTTAATTGTGCATCGAATGGTTAATATTTTAGGTGTTTTTTTAAACAACAAATGTAATATTTCTTCATCTCCAAATATCACCAAAACCGAGTTTTGGGCCTCCACGTTTTCCGTAGAAGTTCAGCGGTACTAGCGTTGAGCTCAGTGTCGTGAACGAGTGTTCAGTGAGCGCGCTTGTTTGGCCGCCTGGACGGGTCAGAGCTGGAGGAGAGACGAATGTCGACGGGGAGACAGACCTCGACATGACACCGTAATGACTTTGAGTGATGCAGTACTTGTCTAGTCAGTGTGTCGCCGGATCACACCTGCGTGTCGCTGTATCCTAATATCTCCCGACTGAAGCGACAGATGTAGCGACACGGTCTCCCTACTGGTCCGTATTATAACCGTCAGCGCCAAATTCAGGTTAACAGTGTTTAAAAATAAATACACGAAACCACCGTGATTCATAAATGTATTCAAGTAGGTCCATTAAACGTTTTAGTTGGATTAACACTCGCTGAGCAACGTTTATGAACGATCTTTGCTTCCCTGTTAAAGTCTGCAGAGCTGCTCGCGGTGCTGACGTCATCGGTTGAGCGCGTGCCGACTGATGAGCGTGCACATTTTAGTTTAGACAGAAATGTTTTCCATTTGGATTTTTACAAATCAGTTATAGAATTTTACAATAATTTATTATAAATACATTTAATACAAGTAATTTAATAAAATTAAGTATAAGTATATAATACTATTTTCACGTATCAGTTATTCATCATCTCATCCCGTCTCCCTGCCTTTCCTTGCATTGCAGTTAAACATTTATCTTTAATCTAAGCCTTACCATCTGCAGTTTTTCACCTCAGATAAAGTTTGATTTATTTGAGAAAGAAAAAGGCAGTTTTTGTGCTAAGTTGTCGCTGTTGCATTTCCCTTCTCTCTTTGTTTTAAACATTTGCATGGTGATCATTTACTTTTAATCTCCGTTATTCCCACCACTTGATTGTTCTCAAACATGACTGATTGCACAGTTTGCTGATTTTTTGTCCTCTTTCTCTGAAGCCAAACTGAGTGTTGCACTCAGATGATTTTTATTGTGCTCTAGCACTTCTGTCTCAGGCAGCTTTGCTTCTCGTGACCCTTTGAACAGCTTCTTGAGTCCAGCCCTGGTGTTATTCACACCAAAATCATGCCCCTTGCTCATATTTAGGCCACCTCCAAGATTTGATGAGCTTTCTTCTTTCTTGATCCTAAGTATAATTTTTCCAGACAAGCCATGCCACCAAAATCTTAATCCTTTTGATTAAGTTCGACTCCTTAAGATATGTAAACTCAGGGAGAAATCCTCCTGAGGGAGCGTTCATCTTTTCTTTTTTAATTAAGGAGGACGAGTGCCAGGCTGACCTCCAATCAGTGCTGCTACGACACGTGCATGTGCGCGTTGTCACATTCAATTAGACTGAGCTGACCACAGGTCTGTCTTCTGGGAGAGTGGAGGCGGCGGGTGGTGTTGGCTGGGATAATGATGCCGCAGGTCACTCCGGGGGAGGCATTTATCATATCATAATGATGCTGTGTTGGTGTTAAGATAATCCAGTGTGCAAAATCAGATTTTAACCGACTCCTGTGGTTTAAAGAGGCGCTCTCAGTTTAATTAAAGGTTGACGTGTTTATCGTCAGTCAGCCCAGTTTGCTTCATGTGAAAACTTTAGTTGTAAATTTTATTCTCTGGTGATTTTATTTGCTCAGTTTCTAGATGCTGTAAAGGTGGCAGTGGATGCACAGTCAGATTTGGATAATATTTAATTTAATTCCTGTTATTTAGATTGATTTCATTATTTTGTTTTACTTTAGCATGAACAAAAGGGACGTAACAGAAATCGTTATCAGTAACAGTGATGACAAGACGGAAAAGAGGAGGAACAACAGATTAAGGAGGGCTGCCAGACTTGGAAAAATTAGATTAAATTTTTAAAATTTATAGAAAGAAATTGCCTTGATTCAGCACCACACCCCTTTCTACTAGAGACCCCGCTGGTCTGGACCAGTCAGATGATCTAAAAAAACTTGTCCAGATAACCTCTAGTCTGCTCTGTGCACCAGGTTTGCACACATGTACACATTATATAACATATAACATCTCCATGACTGATGTTCAAAGAAAGGTGTGATTATTGATTTTCATTTCAGATAAATGAGCTTATTGGCTACTTCAATTCCTAACTGGTGCAGGTCAGATGTGCCATGATAGCTCAGAAGTCTGTAGACAGCATCCCAAGATGGTAATGTCGCTGTTGGGCTGAATATCTCTACAGTATGCATCTGAAAACATGAAAGATTGTAGAATCTGTAATGATGGACAGAAACCAGCGAGCTCCCTGCCGTGCAGCAACAATCATAACTGGGGGACAAAGATTTTGTTCAGCTTTGTTTTTTTAAATGATTCATTTTGTTTAAACCTTGAACTGAATCAACCTGAGCCTAAGACTGATGGAGCAGCGATAACTTCAGGACAAAGCCTCGTCCAGAGCATCGCAGACATGGCACGATTTAAAAAATCACAATCACAATCTTTCACTTCTTTGTAACAGTAAATTCATTAATATAAGTTCACCAGATAACATTTTTACTGGCTTTTTAATTATTGCTAACAGTTAGGACCAAGTCAGATTCATCCCAACTAAAACATTAACTAGATGTGCATATGTGCACTATGCTGATTGTAATAAACTCAGCGTAACTCCGACTTTGTGCTGACGCCAGTGACATAGGAGCCTGAATTTATAAATAAATTCAAGTTAATAGATTTTGAAGAAAGGTGAAATAGATGTCGATTAATTTCAAACGACAGGTTTCTGAAGGAAATTATAAAAGGGTAAAGAAACATCCACCAGTGAATGAAAACACCTCCTGGTGGGCAACTAGTGTCATCGAATCTCCCCATTAGTGTAATTAGTTTACAGAATAAATAAATTAACCAAACATAAAATTCAGCAGCTTTTGTTGGTAGATTTGCTTGATGCTTGTGAGCTATTTTTGTTTGTTTTATGGCATCGTGATCATGGGAAATCCTTCAAAATGAGGCGTTTCTTGTAAATTTGTTTTAATTAATGTCTTAATGTGTTTTTTTTTTGTAATATTTTTATCTTTAGAAATGATTTTTGTTTGTTGCATGAGGCTCAGGGTGGATGGAACCACTCTGAGCCACACTGGAGTCTGACTGTTACAGCTCTGTGATTTACTGGGTCTGGTGTCGCTCAGGGAGAAGGCTCAGATCATGAAGAAGACGGGCATGAAGCGAGTCCTGCTGCTGGGCTCAGGATACGTCTCCGGACCTGTTGTGGAGTATCTGACCCGTGATGAGAGGACCCAGGTCACTGTTGGTAAGTTTGTGAAACTCTGAAATATTGTTCCAACCTACAAAAGCTCAAAGGGAAACTTGGCTCCGTCTCCAGTTAAACAGTAAAGAACAAAGTTTATCTGTTCTCTGAATCCTGTGGAGCTCTTCTTTCAGCCCTTGGTCCAGTGGATAGGTAGACAATCAATAACCGTCTCCTGGTTGTGTTTTTTTTAACTCCTTCACACCTGAATTTATTTACAATTATATAAAAATAGGGCTGTCAAAAATAACGCGTTTACAGTGGTAACTAATATATGTAATTAATTGTGTTAACTAACACATGCATGTATTGGGCTTAACAAGCCCAACGTATCCGATATAACAAACTTTATCATTTACCATGAATTCTGCATTATAATCTAGAACATGGTAGAGATGATGCAGAACAACATAAGTACATTACATGCTGCATTTACTGACCCTTGGACATCTGAAGTTAACCCAAAAGAAGGTCAGTTAAGACTAAATATTTGTTTGCACTGGCTGGCAGAAAAAACGGGCAAATTTCAGGCATTAATCTTGATTAATTCATTTGCAAGCTGTGACTATTATGATTCAAAATTTTAATCATTTAAAACCAAAATAAACACATAAATCTGGAATAAAATTAAATGCATTCAACATTAAATAAATAAATAGCAATAAGTAATACCAAAATAAATAAATAAAAACAGATAAATAAGTTATATTAATTAGATAGAAAGGCCATTTTAAAAAAAGGCCAAAAGTGGTTTGTAGCAAATTTAGAACAATAGGCATCATGGGGCCACGAGGAATAAATAAACAATAGAAGATGACTAATCAGGCTAATTAAAATTGATTAGTTAATTAATTAAATAAAAAAATTACTTTATCCCCAGATGGAAATTTGTAAAATAGGTGCTCTTCACCCATACAAGTTTTTTTTAAAGGTTTTATAGGCTTTATTGGTCTTTATAGTACAGCAGGTGGACAGCAGAGAGGGTCAGAGAGAGAGAGGGGGGGGGGGGTCCGAGGCAGGGATTTGAACCTAAAGCTGCAGTCTGTCCCTGAGGGGCGGCTCCTCTACCATGTTAGCTAAATACCAAACCCACCTGAACTTATAGCTACAGTTTCATTATGTAGTTTATTTAAAAAAACAGATTATTTGTGCCTTTAAAATACAATTTTTGAACAAAGTTACATGAATCGAACAGCTGTAAGAAGTTGAGTTAATTGTTTTCCTGCTCCTTTAGATTCTGCAGATTCTTCATCTGCACAAACATTTCAGCTTTACAGCTGGTTCTTCCACAGACTGCTGAAACATGAGATTTGTGCATTGTTGTTGGTTTGGAGTTGAAGATATTGGACCAAATCGTGTGTTTTCTTGTGGTTTATTTGTTGCCATTCAGCATCAGTGCTGCTAAAGCAGGCAGAGGAGCTGGCAGCCAAATATCCCCACACCATCCCCGTCACGCTGGATGCCAGCAGCCACGAGGGACACCTGGACTCTCTGGTCAAAGACCATGACCTGGTCATCAGGTACGGCAGGAAATCCAGATTTAAAATTTTCTACATTTTGTTAAAGTTTAATTTACTTGTTCCACTTGTTGGCAGCATAACAGCTAAATGCTGCTTCTCCATGTTTAGTCTGGACTCTGCTCTGGACTGGCTGACCCGAGTCTTTGGATCTAAGAGCTCTGCTAGGTTTATATTCTCTGAACATATCACAGATGTATTCTGGGATTTGTAAATTGTTGATGCTCTTTACTCTACCACCTGGTGTGTGTTATGAAAAGTTTGTTTTTCTTCTATTATTAGGCTCTTTAATTTGCCAGAACGTCTCAGCCCTGCACAGGCAGACGAAGTCCGTGCATCATTTACCAGCTTGAGATGAACTCAGAAGTCATCTGTCCAAACATCTTCTTCTCTTTCTGCTCCTCAGCATGCTGCCTTATTCATTCCACCCACTTATTGCCAAACACTGCATCAAAAGGAAGGTAAACATGGTGACAGCAAGTTACCTGAGTCCTGCCATGAAGGAGCTGCAGAGCAGGTGAGAGCCGAGCACACAACAGAGATTTATGACGACATTTCACTTTCATGTTTGCCAACTTACATCTTCTCGTGTGAGAGTTCATCATCATCATCATCATCATCATCATCATCAGAGCTGTTTTAGGAAACATGAACAGATGAAACATATATTTAGTGGTAAAATATGTTAGAAATAATTTTCCAAACTCTAACTCATGGCATGTCTGTGATCTAAAACCCTTATCACAAACAATCAGGATGTGTAAAATGTAAATGGAAACAGAACACAATGATTTATAAATTTCATTAAAACCATATTTTATTCCAAATAGAACATAAACAACATATCAGATGTTGAACGTGAGATATTTTAACATATCAGGGAAAATATGAGCTGATTTTTAATCTGATGGCAGCAGCATGTCTGTAAGAAGTAGTTCCAGGGTGATGTTCAGCACGGTGTAAAAAGTAGTTCCAAGGTGTTGTTCAGCATGGTGTAAGAAGTAGTTCCAGGGTGATGTTCAGCATGGTGTAAGAAGTAGTTCCAGGGTGATGTTCAGCACGGTGTGAAAAGTAGTTCCAGGGTGATGTTCAGCACGGTGTAAAAAGTAGTTCCAAGGTGTTGTTCAGCACGGTGTAAGAAGTAGTTCCAGGGTGATGTTCAGCATGGTGTAAGAAGTAGTTCCAGGGTGATGTTCAGCACGATGTAAGAAGTAGTTCCAGGGTGATGTTCAGCATGGTGTAAGAAGTAGTTCCAGGGTGATGTTCAGCATGGTGTAAGAAGTAGTTCCAGGGTGATGTTCAGCATGGTGTAAAAAGTAGTTCCAGGGTGATGTTCAGCACGGTGTAAAAAGTAGTTCCTTGGTGATGTTCAGCACGGTGTAAAAAGTAGTTTCAAGGTGATGTTCAGCACGGTGTAAAAAGTAGTTCCAGGGTGATGTTCAGCATGGTGTAAAAAGTAGTTCCAGGGTGATGTTCAGCACGGTGTAAAAAGTAGTTCCAGGGTGATGTTCAGCATGGTGTAAAAAGTAGTTCTAGGGTGATATTCAGCACGGTGTAAAAAGTAGTTCCAGGGTGATATTCAGCATGGTGTAAAAAGTAGTTCCAGGGTGATGTTCAGCACGGTGTAAAAAGTAGTTCCAGGGTGATGTTCAGCACGGTGTAAAAAGTAGTTCCAGGGTGATTTTCAGCATGGTGTAAAAAGTAGTTCCAGGGTGATGTTCAGCATGGTGTAAAAAGTAGGTCCAGGGTGATGTTCAGCACGGTGTAAAAAGTAGGTCCAGGGTGATGTTCAGCACGGTGTAAAAAGTAGGTCCAGGGTGATGTTCAGCATGGTGTAAAAAGTAGTTCCAGGGTGATGTTCAGCACGGTGTAAAAAGTAGTTCCAGGGTGATGTTCAGCATGGTGTAAAAAGTAGTTCCAGGGTGATGTTCAACATGGTGTAAAAAGTAGTTCCAGGGTGATGTTCAGCACGGTGTAAAAAGTAGTTCCAGGGTGATGTTCAGCACGGTGTAAAAAGTAGTTCCAGGGTGATTTTCAGCATGGTGTAAAAAGTAGTTCTAGGGTGATGTTCAGCACGGTGTAAAAAGTAGTTCCAGGGTGATGTTCAGCGTGATGTAAATAGTAGTTCCAGGGTGATTTTCAGCATGGTGTAAAAAGTAGTTCCAGGGTGATGTTCAGCATGGTGTAGCATCCCCTCTTCTTCTAACATGTCTGTAAACATCTGGGAAGTGAGGAGACCAGCTGCTGGAGTTTTAGGAGAGGAATGTTGTCCCATTCTGGTCTGATGCAGGATTCTAGCTGCTCTACAGTCCTGGACCTTGGTTGCTGGATTTCTGCGTCCATGATTCTCCAGATGTTGTGTATTGGTGAAAGGTCTGGACTGCAGGCAGGCCAGTTCAGCAGCTGGACTCTTCCCCCTGTGAAGCCATGCTGCTGTGATGTATGCAGGATGTTGTTCAGCATCGTCTTGCTGAAATCTGCAAGGTCTTCCCTGAAAGAGACGTCGTCTGGATGGGAGCAGATGTTGCTCTAAAACCTGTTGCCTGTCAAATGCTCCTCCAGTTGTCAGATTTGTAACAATTACTTTTCCAGCTTGTTGTTGCCCCTGTTTCAACTTTTTGAAAAAATAGTCAGAAAGGCTTTTATTACCATGTACAGTAAAGAAAATTTACCGGGCGGGGAATTTGTTGTGGTGTCAGATGTAAAAATAGAGCAAAAACAAAGGAAGAAAAGGCTATTTACAAATATACAGATGTTTTAGATATGTACACAATACAACAAAGAACAAATAAAATAAGATAAATGAGTTATGAGACACTGTTCAGGCTGACAGCTGCAGGGAAGAAAGTGTTCTGGTAACATGAAGTCCTCCTGATGAGCCAGGACCTCATGCCAGAGGGGAGAGCTTGGAAGAGTCTGTGTCCAGGATGAGAGGGATCGGCTGCAATCCTGGCTGCACGTCTCCAGGTCCTGGATATGTAGAGTTCCTGGAGAGATGGGAGGTTGCAGCCAGTCACCTTCTCATCAGAGGGGAAGACACGTTGCAGCCTGGCCTCGTCTCTGGTCGAGGCTGCAGCATATCGGGATAGATTCAGTGATAGCAGTGTTGAAGTTCACCATCAGCTTCACCTGGAGGTGAAGCTTCTCCAGCTGGCCTCTGCTAAGCCTTCTTGGTGAAGAAGCAGTTGTTCTGCTCCCATTTGAACTCCTGGGTGATGGTGGTACCCAGGAAGCAGAAAGACTAGAGAGATCACCGGACTGCCACAGATGATGACAGAAGAGACGGGGGGCTGGGTCCTTTCTAAAGTCCACTACCTTCTCCACTGTCTAAAGAGCAACGAGCTCCAGGCTGTTCATGCTGCACCAGACTGTCCGTCTCACTCTTTTCGGCTGACTTGTCCCTGTCAGAGATAAGTCACATGAGAGTGGTACCGTCAGCAAACTTTGAGAGTTTGACATAAAATCACAATATCTAAGTTTCAACATCTGATATGTTCAAATGGGAGTACAATATGACAGCATAGGCAGCAGCAGTGTGGGATGATACACTGCTAACAGAAGAAGAAGAAATCACTCAAGCAGCTTTAAAATGAAATGAAAAGTTAAAACCTGTTGTCAGTTGTTTACAACTAAGTAAAATGAGAAAATAAAAAACGATGAGTTTTAATGTGTTAAGCGACAAAAATGTGTGTTTGTCCATGTCAGTGCTGAGGAAGCAGGCATCACGATTGTGAATGAAATGGGACTGGACCCGGGCATTGATCACATGCTGGCTATGGAGTGTATTGATCAGGCCAAAGCTGATGGCTGCACCGTGAGTCCACACACACTGTGTGTGTCTGCCTGACAAATGAACACAAACAGGCTTTTTTCCATGTCGTTCCAAGAGATTTGTTTATTTAATGTTTGTTTTTTCCACAGTATAAAGTTTGTGGTCATTTTGAAGGACAAATCTGTCATTTTTAATGCACACCATCATTTTGGCTCATATTTACATTAACACTGTTTTAGTCTGCATTCAGTAGTTGAGTACAATTCTTATTATAGCTTAAGAATATTAAATAATGCCCAAACCAGGAGACTTAATTTTCGTCATTCTATGTGTGATTTCTGCTAATCTCTTTGTCACGTTTAGTGTTTTTATTTTATTTTTCTCATTTTTAAAAAATTCCTGCTACTCGTCCTTTCTAAGCAAATGAAATCGCTCCTCTCAGAGAGATGAATAGAGGAATAAATCATTTTTATATATTAAATGAGACCAAATGAAATGATTCATGTGGGTGTTGTTTAGGTGGAGTCCTACAGCTCGTTCTGTGGTGGGCTTCCAGCCCCCGATTGTTCAGACAACCCTCTTCGCTACAAATTCAGCTGGAGTCCTTACGGCGTCCTCCTCAACACCATCAGTCCTGCCATCTTCCTCAGAGACAACCAAGTACAGAAGCCTTAAAGGGCCATAAATGATACCTAAATTATTGCAGTAGCGTTGAGCAGGAGGAGAAACTAGATGTGTGTTTTTATCTCTTTGAGGTGGTGAGTATCCCAGCTGGTGGATCTCTGATGGACTCCACCACACCGATGGATTTCCTCCCAGGGTTCAACCTGGAGGGATTTCCCAACCGCGACAGCACCAAGTACGCTGAGCCGTACGGCATTCAGACCGCACACACACTCGTCCGAGGAACACTGCGCTTCAAGGTACAACACACACACTGAACAGACTAACATGGGGAAATTATTTAAGGGACCGAGCTGCTGCCAGTAAGGGTGCATTCACACTGGCACCGTTTGGTCTGCTTTAAATGCATCCTTAGTCTTAATTTTTCATGTTTCATTGTTTTAATTTAATTTTCACACCGAAAATATGAAATCCGGTATCCTATAAAATCTGTTGAAGCATGTTAGCTCACTGTTCTGCAACAAAAACTGTCCCATATTGTTCCGATTAAGAAGGCTGAGGAGAGGGCTGGCCAAGCAAGAACCGCATTTTTACCTCTGAAACTCAAATAAATCCATTTATAATTATACAGCAAAACCACATTTAATAAGACAAATTATGTTTTAATAAACAAAAAAACACCAAAATACACAATTTATAAAGTTTAATTATGAATTATGGTTTTTAATTTTTTCATATCGAACATCTTTAAAAAAAAATTATTTACAAAAGTGATTTTTGTTGATTTTGTTCATCTTAAAAATAAAAAGTATAAAACAACTGAAGCTTCTTTTTTCTCAGAAACATACAAACTGTAATCATCAATTTATGCAGACTAAATATTTATAATAAACACCAATTAGCAAGGTTGGAATAAATTGATAGAAAATACAAACAGAAGTCAGTAATGAGCTACATGAAGGGAAAAATATTTATATTATAATTATTTAACCAATTGAGGTACGTATTTATTTACAGTGGGGCTTTTACAGTTGTTTCCAAATCGCCGCCAGTGTGGATCAGGCCTCTGCCCCTGGTGCACCTCACATCTGCTGCATATGTCGGGGTTTTATCTTTTTTACTGCTTCTCCGTACCTACCACTACCACCTTTACCGGAGTCTCTTAATTTTGCTCCACCTGCTGTGGTGTCAGACAGCGCACTGCATGAAGATGATGCTGACGTTTATTTCTGCAAAGTTGTAAAATGCATCAATAAACCATCTCCACGTACCACCCATTACAAAATACTTCATTACCATCTGATCCACAATGTCCAAATTTAAAATGGAACAGCAGGAAATAACCACACCAGCTGTTCTAGACCTGTCCTATGAGCACAGTTCACACTTTGCTTTAATCATATTTATAATTCTTTATATTGGCTAGGCTTGTTATGTCACGCCTTGAAAAGGTCTGAAACTGTCAAAGTATGAAATGCCAGCATATATAATATATAATGGCTTGTAGAATGTCGGCCATTTTTAGGCAAAGTATGAAATGTGCTTGTTGTCTTCGCGTCGAAATTGACTGTTTGCATCAAGCTTAAGTTGGAAGTGAATAGATGTCTGTGTGAACCATAGTACATA
Source organism: Melanotaenia boesemani (assembly GCF_017639745.1). Taxonomy (NCBI): domain Eukaryota; kingdom Metazoa; phylum Chordata; class Actinopteri; order Atheriniformes; family Melanotaeniidae; genus Melanotaenia; species Melanotaenia boesemani. Next base: position 4,052,280 of record NC_055691.1, on the reverse strand, counting down.
CAGTGTATCCTGTTTATGACTTTTACAGATTTACATACCTTTGGTTGTCATAGAAACTCCCCTTTTTTCCTCACTGATGGTCAAATTTTCATCCAGGCCTGACTCATTTTTTTTTTTCCTTTATTACACTTTTATCCCCCTCATCCATCATTTTTCTAATAAACTGGACATTGGACCTCAAGACAATAAGAAGTAGAGGAAACCTGCAGTAGTTATCTACCCTTACATTCTTCAGTTTCCGCCTCTTCTTCCTCTTGTTGGGATATTTGCTGGTACCCACCTGGCATTCGAAGTCTGTAAAGAAAGAAAAAAGTCTCACCGTATCTCTGCATGGAGGAACGGAAGCAGCTTCCTTTTTGTTTGCATCGCTGATGATTGTTCACTCATTCTGTCCCACAGGGCTTCTCAGCGGCCATGAGTGGTTTCGTTAAAATGGGTCTGATCAATACGGAACCCTGTCCCATCCTGCAGAACACTTCAGCTTCCATTTCCTGGGTAAGAAGTTCAGCCAAACATCAGTTTTAGAGCTCATCGACTTCAAGGTGACTGCTGAGGTCTGCATGGAGCAGAAGCCCGTTAACACCGCTGAGTTTACTGCAGATGCTTCCCATTTCATATCCGTCTGATCTGAGAAAGGAACACAGTGCTGTCTTCAGCATGTTTATCAGCTGTTTCCTTATCTCCTCTACAGAAAGAACTCCTCTGTCAACAGATGAGCTTGTCTTCATCCATCTCCAAAGAAGCTTTTGAAGAAGCCGTATATGAACGTGTTGGACGGGATCAGTTCAGGATGGACACCCTGAGATGGTAAGAAACCAAAGCTGGCAAACAACTCGTACACAACAAAGAGAGACGACTTCCAACTGTTAAAATGTTATTTGATGGGGAGAAATCCTATCCAGCCATTAAAGGAAGGCAGATTTTGTACAAGTTCATACAATTTGAATGACCTATAAAAGAAAAAGAAGAGGCAGATGGATTCATAAGATGGTGAAAATTACAAGAAATACTGATGTTAACTGATTGTCTTCTCGGTGTATAAGAGCCCTAACGGTATGATGAGCCGATGCTACTCACGCAACACAACTCAGAAAAGAAGGTTTCTCAATCTAGATGTGTGATGAGTGATCCCTGTGACATCCAGTATGAGGCAGGGCACTTTCACCTCTGTTACTATAGCAGCAGAGTCCTAAGAGTTCAGATAAATGTTTAGTAAAAAAAATAAGTAATAATAATAATTTCACAGATTGCTGTCATATCATCAGATAGCCAGCAGCTGCGTCTTCTCTTTCACTGGATCTAAATGTTCTTTATTAGGTCCGGAGCTTCTGACTGACACCTTACCGGAAAGTCGTGTCCACCTGAGACGTTTTGCAAAGTTCTTGGAATTAGTTTTAGGAAAAAAAAAAAAAAAAAAAAACTGTATAAAACATAAATTCTTTAGTGCTGTTATCAAATTTGGACAAGGAATGGGTAATTAATTATTTTTAGCATGTTCAAACGTAACTGGAGGCGTTAGAACTTGCACAGTTCCGACATTTAGGATAAATTAACAACATAAATCATAAATAGAACAAAATACATAAACGCTGAGTGGAGGATGAATGATGGAGACATGAGAAGATCATTAATAGTTTGTTCAAATGTGCGTCTATGATTTTATCTGGTTTACTCTGTGGGTTTATTAATTCAATAATCTATCAGCTGCATTTTCCAAAAGTTTTCACTAGTGTTTCACTTTTAGATATTCAATTTGTGCCTTTTTTTATCATTTAAAGCCAGTTTACAATGATTATAATCCACTTTAATTCATTTTATAACCAAAGCAACCCTAGTCAGTTGTAGCAAGTCAGTAAAAGTTGCCTTGCTAAGGAAACTGAAACAAACTGTGTGGTGCAATAAAAAAGATGACAGCAGCTGAGTTTTGGCCTTTCTGATATTACATTGAGTCCTTGTATATAATCAACTGATGTATGTCTATGGATAGGACATTGTTGGAATAGAAAAGTGATAATGGAGACTTCTGTAGAGACTTGATAATTTAGTGCTAATTTTCAGGATCCAGACATGAGTTTGTAAAATATCCTGACAGATATAAACCTTCAAACTGAAAGACAGTCTTCTTTCTTTTCTTTTTATTTATATGCAACACCAAACTAAGGATGTTGGTTTGTCACGGCAGCAGATGTGGTGGCCTCAGCAGTGATTCTCAAAAGTCATAAATGGAGGCAGCTGCTATGTAACAGCTTGTGTTAACCTGTTCCTTGTTCCTAGAAATAAAAATTCCAAGTTTAAATGAGTTATTTCTGTGTAAATGTGAAGACGGCATGAAAAGATTCATCCAAAGCTGCTGGCATTGCTGCTGTCAATGAGTGCAAGGCTGAGGCTTGTTCCTCTTCTGCACACTGTCCATGTGCCTCTCTAAAGAGGAAAGGACTCTATAAGAGCTGTAGCCTGAACAATTTTCTGACTAAACTTTTCCAAGGGTCTCTTCAGACCAAGGCTGCGTGCTGTCATTGGTCCCATGCAGATAAAGGTAAAAAGAAGAGGAGCACGTCAGCATTGAGATGTAAATTCTGCAAAACTGTGAAAGTGAACGGTTGAAAACATTCCTTTTGTGCCATCAGAGGGTAAAAAGCCAGCGGCTCATGGCTCAGACTGAATGGCTTGTTGTTCATTTATTTAATTCACCAGCAAAGCAGCTGCATAAAGCAGCTGCTCATCTCTTTAGATTTTATCCAAGGACGTGCTGCTGCAGAGTTACAGCACAATCATCTTCTTTGGAGCTTTTAATATGCTTTTATAAAGATAATTTTACAGTTGGTCCAATATGCATTTATAATATTTATTTATTTGTTTTGTTTCTGCAGGTTTGAGATGCTGACTGATAAACCAGTGCCTCATGCAGACACCATTCTGGCTGCTCTGGCAAAGCATCTGGAAGCCAAACTCTCTTTTGGTGAGTTCACTGACTGTATGACCTGATAAACACCAGCATTAAATAACGCACAAACTAATCACCGCTCTTCTGTCGACAGATAAGGACGAGCGAGATATGATAATCATGAGAAACGATGTTGGGATTCGACATCCAGCTGGTGAGCTTGAGACCAAACACATCAGCCTGGTGGTGTACGGTGACCCCAAAGGATTCTCCGCCATGGCCAAAACTGTAGGATACCCAGCAGCCATTGCTGCTCGCATGGTCCTTGATGGTTAGTGATCCAAATCCTTTCTGCAGACACGAGATTTGTTGGCACCATCAACTCTGATCGAAAAAGATTAAATCTGCCAGTTTAGCTTGTAAATGGAAAAACTGAGACATCTGAACCAGAGATGAGCTGATTTAACCTGTGTTTACTCTGCAGGTGAAATCAGTACCAAGGGTTTGGTGGTTCCCATGACGAAGGAGATCTATGGGCCAGCGCTAGCCCGGCTTAAGAAAGAGGGACTGCACATTGTAACGAAGAGCACCTTGCAGGAGTAGAGCCTTTACTGAAGAGATAAGATGGAGTCAATAATGGATCTAAAACTCAGATATTGGGTCAAATCTAAAATCCACACACAGCTCACAGCACTTTCACCAACTTTATTCCAAATATTTCAACACACTTTCTGAAGAAAGTCTGGATTTGAGATGAATTTGTTTTGGGTTTTTTATGAGACTAAAAAGTTTGACATTTATATAAAAGTGAAAGGTGTAAAAGGAAGAACTGAAATGTTTTAAAACAGATCAAATATGTGGACCTCCACAGATTTATTGGGTTAAAATGAACTTTATGCTTTGCAGCTGTTTTGAAGTTAGATTTGGTTACACACCAAATGTACAAATACACTAATTGACAGAACTGATAACCCATCAAGTAGTGTTGTCAGATTAAAACAAAACACTTTCCCAGCAGAGATGTTCATGCTACTAAAATCTGATTTACCTGCAACACAGCATCTGTTACAAACTGCCGCCGGGCGTTACCTTGTCAGATTTGTTGGTTTATACTTTCAGTCTGAGACTACAGATGTTTTCAAACTCTGGAATATAATGGACTCCCAACATATCTGTTTCCAACTGGAACACTGCTGGCAGAACACCCTGGAGTGTAAACGGTTGCTCTTTCATCCATACCTGCATCACCAGCATCTCATCCTGTCAGTCAGTGGAGGAAACTATAGCTGCTGTTAGCTTACGTAGCGGAACAATAACGTCAGTGATGCCACACATGTTAATTCTCCCCTACAAGCTGAATCAGTCCTTATTGGTAACAACAGTTTGACCTGCTCTTATGAGATGAGGCGTACCTGAACGCATCACCTGGAACATCAGCTAAGGTTATTTATCTCATGAATGCCATGTAAATATCAAACCCTGTAAACCCCTTGTGTTTGATAAAGTCCACGTACTCTGATTTAAGGTGAGAAGAAATTACAATAACTCACGATATGCAGATACAGAAATCTGAGCTGAGCCGTGGAGAGATATATATTGTCTGCAAACAGAGCGGTATTTATTTTTCTTTAAACGGTTGGAATAGAGAAAAAATTATTGACTTTGACTACAAGTATATTTTTTCACAAATATATCTATATCCAGTTCCAGTATGACGTGTTGGGACTTCTTATGTACATACATGCGTGGTCCTGCACAGGGTTTAAAAAAGCAACGTTGTATTTGGGGTGTTTTTAGGGTTTGGATGTGAAGTGTTTGTATTAATATTCGAGGATATCAGTCTGAATATCTGATGAACTTCCTCTGACATTAATTCATTATTGTATTGTTGTTTTCTCTGTCTAAGTTGACATTTATAATAGAAAGGCCCCATATTGTCAGGCAGTTTTTATAGTTAATATTTGCTTTATAAAAGTAATAGTTACATGAATTAGGTTTCTTTTTTAAAAGTCCTTTTTTCATGTGTCATCCTTCAAAGATAAATGGGGTTAAGATGGATCCCACCTCTGTTTAATCTGCTGATTGTACACCACCAGTCATAGGTTTAGGAACACTTTCCTATTAAATCCAGTGGGAAAGTTTCCCAAAACTTCTGACCGGTAGTGCAGCTTTAATTGTGTTTTTGAATGTACCAACAAATGTTTACAAGAGACTACCAGAGACAAACACTGCTGACTGAGGCAGTGTTATAATGGCTGAAATACTAAACAAAACCAGAGAAATAAAATTTGATGTTAAACCCAACAAAGAGTGTTCTGGCTTCATGCTGCTGACAGTCATGTCAAAAGGTATTTTCATCTTGAGTGTGATATCAGACATACTTTTAGCAAGGACAGGGCAAGCTAGAATGATGTAATTCTTTTTCTTTGATTTCTGTAGAAACAGAAGCTTTCTGGCTTCTCTCCTCACCAATATTACAAAACCTCCCGACTCTTCCCCACCACATGCAATCCACTGACTCCTGTAACTCGCTCATGTCTTTCTTTGTCTAAAAACTCTCTGATATTCACCAACATCTGGCCGCATGGGGAGCTGCAGACTTCACCGCCCCTGCTTATCCCCCATAACCACATTCTCTAGCTTTATCCTCTCCTCTGTCTAAGCCATCTCTGAATTTACCCTCAAATCCAAACCCTCTACATGTCGGCTCAGTCCAGTCCCTACAGCTCTTGTTAAAACCTTCCTCTCTTCACTTGCTCCCCTCATCAACATTCACTCCTCTCTAATCTCTGGAATCATCCAAAACCGCTACAGTCACACCAATCTTTAAAAAACCTGGCTTAGACCCCACTAATTTTAATAACCTCCGTCAGTTTACCCTTCCTTTCCAAAATCCTTGAAAAGTCACCCTCACCTGGGTGATGCGAACCACTCTGTGGTATTCCACGGACTGGGGCTACAACAAAACTGTCACTGGTCTGTAAGAAGCAAAGCAGCTGAAACCAGCGAGGAAAGGCAAAATAAAAACAACTGGTAAAATTCATTCCTGATGGTCAAGGTGTGGAGGAAAGGCTGAGGGTGAGCATGAGTTTCATTAAATCTTATGAAGCTAAATTCCTTTAGGACATGTTCATTATACTGGCAAACTGTCCAGGATGTTCCATCTCTCACCAGATAGTAGCTGGTATTTATGAAAATTCACAAATTTTCTTTCTTTTTATTTCTATTGTTCAGGTCATTGTCGCAGCTGAGCAGAGGTCTCATTAGGAAAAGTGGGGACCATCTTTGACGATGATGCTCAGCTGGACAAGATGATCGCAGACTTGTCAGAGTTTCTTTTCAGCTGCAAACACCTTTCTCCTGAAGTCTCCTCCATGACCTCCAGGGACAGGGTCAAACTTATCCTAAATGTGCTGCTTTCAGGTCAACAGGTGAACCGAGGAAGGATATACATTTGACCAAAATGATAACTAAAACCTAATAAAAATCAAATGTATAGAAATGAACTTTAAGGACAAGGAAGTTTTCCAGGGGACGGATGAAGGCTCCCAGAAACAAACTTTAAACCAAACAGGGTCATTTTATTGTCTATATGAAAACTAGAGGTTTTATAAAAATTAAAGGGCTACAACACATAGTAGAGGTAAAACAACAGAGTGCATCTAATTTATTGATGCACTTCTATACGAAAAACTTTTATTGAAGTGGGGTGAAGAAGGTCTGAATACAGATGGGAGTCAGGAATGAGCAGGAGAGGAAGAGCGGGGTCTGAGATAATACACACATTCATGGAAAGATAAGTCAGAAATAAACTTTCAAATAGGCTAATGATGATGAAGCATGGAGAAAAACATCTCTATATAATAATACTTTATCCAGGGCTGAATAAGGAATCTGGACTGAAATACGTCTGGCTAATCCAGGAACACTACAGGCTCTGGAACATGACACGGACTGAGGCTGTGGAGGAGGACCAGGGCCAGATGGAAGAAAGGTTAGAGAAAAAAACAGCCGCTATTTCCGAAAAGTATAGCATAAACACAAGAAATAAAGATTCATAAGTCAGTAATGAGGCGAGCGCTTGTCAGGCTAAAAGTTGAGAAACAGTGTTTTCTTTATGAAAAGAAAAAAATTTAAAGTTCAGACAAACTTATCTTTAAAGTTTATTTATTTATTTAAACATTGCAGCTGTATTTTATCTTGTCTCTGGAAAAATTCTGTCCAGTTTAGACTTTCTTTTCTAGATCAGCGAGAAAAACAAAATGCCACAGATGGGTAACATTTGTGAAATATACAATTTAAATTATTTCATTTTCACAAATTAGAAACTGTTAAAATGAATCTAGATGTTACTAAGGATATTTCAGTCCAGGTTTGAAGAGTCTAAGTGCTGTAGTTTTCTCACAGGACCTGGTCTAATGTGGTCTAGATGCCAAAAATGTCATAAAGAGAGCCTAATTTTCATTTGAGGAGATTAATAACTGGATGTGTCTAAACTTTCTTCAGTTAAACAAAAACAAAACTGAGGTGATGGTTTTTGGAGCCAAAGAGAAACGATTAAAGGTCACCACAGAGCTTCAGTCTATACACCTAAAAACCACCAACCAGGCCAGAAATCTGGGTGTATGGATGGACTCAGACCTTAACTTTGAGAAACACATAAAGGGAATCACAAATTAATAGTGCACACAAAAAACAGGATGTTCAGGAAAAAGGGAGATGATATTAAAAAGAACCTCAACCACTAAAATATGTTCTGTCATTGCGAAACAAAACTGTAAAATACATCCAGCTAAATAAGGTGACAGTCTGCTGCTGGTCCATAAAGCTCTGAATGGTTTAGGACCAAAATACATCAGTGACCTCTTGACCCATTATGAACCTACCAGAACCCTCAGGTCATCTGGTTCCAGGTTCTTATCAGTTCCCAGAGTCAGAACCAGACATGGAGAAGCTGCATTCAGCTTCTATGCTCCACATGTCTGGAACAAACTCCCAGAAAGCCTCAGATCAGCTGAAACCCTCCGTTTATTTACCTTTAAACTTGATAATGTTTTAATATTGTCTTTCCCCACACTGGAACTTTATTTCTTTCATTTTATCTATTTTATTTTAGTCTTTTCTTTCTGTTTCTATTTCATTAATTTTATTTATTTTAATCTTTGTTTTTCTTATGCACTTGCATTGCTTTCTGCACCCTGCTGTAATGTTTTATGTAAAGCACTTTAAATAGTCTTGTACATGAAATGGGTTATACAAATAAATTTGCCTTGCCTGTCTTTCTGTGGACACCACACATGTTTACAGTTACATCTACAGATCTGACGCTACACCCGGAAACGAGATGTTAACCCCTTAACTCCCGGTGGTAGTGGAGGCTGCAGGCAGAGAGGTGTTAAACTAAACAGTCATGCTAAGAATGAAGGTTAGAGAAATTATAGGCCAGAAATCTGGATAATGAAGCAGTGAAGGTGCATGGATGGAAGTTATTGTGCATATTGTGAATATTTCTCTCTCCTCACCATCTAGAAGCTGTGAGATTCTCATCCTGCTTTCTGTCTGTTCACCTGATGCTGATATTCATCACATATTGTTCCTTCTGTGTTTAGAAGGAAGCAGCTTCACAGCTTTAAACTCATCCTGCTGATTTTTTACCTTTTAGTTAGTAAATCCTGAACATTTCATCCTTCTTTCTCATAAATATTTGATTTTATAAATATATATGAAAGATATATAAGAAATATTTAACTGTTGCTGTTTAAAGAGAAAACTGCCTCTAAATCTGTTTATGTGCAGGGGTCTGCAGCCTTTCCAATCCAAAAAGCCATTTTTCCCTCAGCCAGCTAAATAAAACTCCTTGCAAATGTTACGAGACTTTTCAAAAAGGCAACATAATATATATTTTTAATGAAGAGCCACCATAGGATATTTGTTATTTTTGAAGAACCACATTTTTATTTCCATATTTAGGTTTCAAAATAAAGAAAAACATAAAGTCTTTATAAAAAAGAGTATAGAAAGCCGTTCTTCTAAGGGATGTAGATATTTGTGGAAAATTTTAAAAGTTGCCCAGCAATAATATATATATTTACATATACATATAAATATACATATACATTTATTCATTCATTCTCTGTACCGCTTGGTCCATTCTGGGTCGCGGGTAAGCTGGAGTCTATCCCAGCATTAACAGGTGAGAGGCAGGTACACCCTGGACAGGTCACCGGTCCATCGCAGGGCCAACACGGGACAAACAACCATTCACACACACTAATACATATATATACATTTACAAAAAAAAAAATTTGCCCCCTCACCCTCGGTTGGGGGTCTCTCATAAATCCAAGCTCAGGTCCTCTACCAGAGGCCTGGGTGCTTGAGGGTTCTGCGCAGTATCTTGGCTGTTCCTAGGACTGCACTCTTCTGGACCGAGATGTCTGAGGTTTGTCCTGGGATCTGCTGTAGCCACTCTTCCAGTTTGGGGGTTACTGCCCCGAGTGCTCTAATGACCACGGGCTTCACTGTTGCCTTCATTTTCCAGGCCTTTTCAAGTTCTTCTTTCAGGCCTTGGTATTTCTCCAGTTTCTCATGTTCCTTTTTCCTGATGTTGCAATCGCTTGGTATTGCGATGTCAACCACAACGACTTTCCTCTGCTGTTTGTCCATCACCACAATGTCCGGCTGGTTTGCCATTACCATTTTGTCGGTCTGGATCTGGAAGTCCCGCAGGATCTTAGCTCGGTTATTCTCTACCACCTTCGGAGGTGTTTCCCACCTTGACCTCGGGGCTTCCAGTCTGTACTCTGCACAGATGATCCTGTACACTATACCAGCCACTTGGTTATGACGCTCCTTGTAAGCTTTCCCTGCCAGCATCTTACACCCTGCAGTTATGTGCTGGATTGTCTCAGGGAGCTCTTTGCACGGTCTACACCTGGGGTCTTGTCTTGTATGGTAGATCTGGGCTTCTATTGCTCTGGTGCTCAAGGCCTGCTCCTGTGCAGCGATGGTCAGTGCCTCTGTGCTGTCTTTCAGTCCAGCCCTTTCTAGCCATTGGTAGGATTTCTCCATATCAGTCACTTCAGTTATCTGTCGGTGGTACATCCCATGGAGGGGCTTTTCCTCCCATGATGGTTCCTCCATCACCACATGATCTGTTTTCCACTGCCTGAGACCGAGCACTTTGTCCGTTGAGGCCATCTTCCTGATGTATTCAAGGATGTTGGATGTTTCATCCTGGATAGTGGTTCTGACACTCACTAGTCCTCTGCCTCCTTCCTTGCTCTTAGTGTACAGTCCCAGGGTGCTGGATTTGGGGTGGAACCCTCCATGCATGGTCAGGAGCTTTTGTGTTTTCACATCTGTGATCTGAATCTCTTCCTTTGGAAAGCTTATTATTCGTGCAGGGTATCTGATGACTGGCAGGGCATAGCTGTTAATTGCCCGGACCTTGTTTTTGCCATTGAGCTGACTCCTTAGGACTTGCCTTACTCGTTGGAGGTATTTGTCTGTGGCTGCTTTTGGCCTGTCCGAGGTTGCCATTTGCTTGTGGGATTCCAAGGTACTTGTAGCTGTCCTCAATGTCTGCTATTCTGCTGTCTGGGAGTGAGACCCCTTCTGTATGGACTACCTTCCCTCTCTTTGTCACCATCCGCCCACACTTCTCAAGTCCGAATGACATTCCGATGTCATTGCTGTAGATCCTGGTTGTGTGGATCAGTGAGTCAATGTCTCGCTCGCTCTTGACGTACAGCTTGATGTCATCCATGTAGAGGAGGTGACTGATGGTGGAAGCATTCTTGAGTCGGTATCCATAGCCAGTCTTGGGGATTATTTGGCTGAGGGGGTTCAGACATATATATATATAAATATATATATATATATATTTGCGGTTCACTTTTTGTGGCCTTGCAGTTTCGCAGATATTTTTTGTGCAATTTTGCATACTTTTTTTTTTTTTTTTTATATAATGCATTGTGTTCTGTGTCTATAATACTAGACTTATTTTTCTATGAAGGTTTGAACTTTGAGGGGGCTTAAACAAGAGAGAAAAGTGTGAAAATGTTAATGCCTGTCTGGGTGTCTTAGTGATCAATTTTGTCCTGTTGCTTTGGTTGGCTACCATGCTGCTATATCTATTAATTAATTCATTTTACATGATTTTACCCTCATAATTTGACAACTGAGGCTGTCCTTTAAAAATAATGTCTGGATGATGACTGGGATTAAAAAGGTTAAATTTCTACAAAACAAATTTACTGTACATAGGAAAAAAAAAACAAGGACCACAAATAGATTAAGGAACCTGTGTTAGTCTGGTTTTCATCTAAACCAACAACTGCTTGTCTGATCTTCTTCAGACCTGGTGTTTGAGTCGGTAAAGTTTGAATTTTATGGAAAATGGAAAATGGAAATTTTCTGATGTGCTCCTATGATAAAAATTCTCAGCAGAACTTTGGCTACATACAGGCAGAGACTGAATTGCAGCTGTTGCCAGGCAACAGCTAACAGGTCTTCGAATATCTAATGGAATCTTCTGAGGGGTGGAGACCAGTTTGGTGTTGTCTAGCAACAGTTATAGAATGTAGTTAGCTGAAGGGCGGAGCCTAAGTTTGCTTTGATGATTGTGACATAACTGTGCCTATAAAACCCCCTGCTTTCGTCATCAAGTCAGTACACTTTGAGAACGCATCTCAGTACACATCTCGTTACGCATCCCGATTCCAGTTTTTGGAGAAAGGAAATACAAATCAATTGTTTTGAAAATGGCAGTAGATGGAATAGATCAAGTCCACAGTGGACAACCCGAGACGGTCATGAGACCTACATCTCTGAAGTCGAACTGTGATGTTCACAAAAGACACCAGAGTAACACTCAGGCTAAACCGGGCAACGTTTCAAAGAAACGTAAGGACGTCGAGAAAGTTACATTTGGACTGACTGTGGGAAACAGTTCTATGGGCCCTGTCCCCAATCTACAATCGCAACCCATGGACAAAAAACATCAGCATAATCCTAAGGAAGTCCCTCAGCCACCAAAGTTGGTTAAAAAGCCATCAAATGTCCAGGACAAAGGTAAGGTGAGTTACTCTGGTGCATTGCTGAAAAATCTGCAGACAAAAACATCTGAAGATCACAAAAACAGATCTGAGACAGTTTCACCTGCAGAGCCTCCCGTCAGAGAAGCTGAACAACATTTAGCTGCGACGGGAACTGAAAGTGTTGTTACAACACCTGTTGCAGACCAGGTTCCACAAGATGGAGAAACTTCTTCTGAGCAAGAAGCTGGATCTAAAATATTCTTTGCAGTCCCTGCAGAACTGTATTATGAGAGACCAGTTGCAACAGGAGATCAACAAAAAAAGAAACGGCGCAAGAAAAAGAAGTACTCATCTACGGAGGTTAACTGGACAGCGATGTATGAAACGATACATGAAACCTATGAAGACTATATCGAGGGATTTCCGCTCCATGCAAAGTTGCCTAAAGGCCCATCAACCTTACAGGAGAAAGCTGATGTTGGCAAGGAATCTGAGAATCTTGAGAATCTCCAGAAAACATTTGGAGGCCCAGGATGTGAAATCCCAGCTGAACGTCTTGCAAACATAAACCAGCCCAGTCTTCAGGCTGAGAAACAAACAACTGAAGATAACAAAGAAGAGATTCAGAGAGATGGCACAGATGTTTGCAAGAAATCTGAAAACACTGAGAATCTCCAGAAGATAACATTTGGAGGCCCAGGATCAGAAATCCCCACTGAACTTCTTACAAGCACAGATCAGCCCAGCAACTGTGAGAAACATCTTAAAATCAAAGGAGAACTCCAAGAAGATCAAAGGAAAAATAAAAAAGGTAAAGTCAGGAGACGTAAACCTTTGGAACCAATCTTTGAGGTGCCCTCTCCTCAGGCACCAAAATTTGCTGAAACTTCAGTGAAATCTGGAAGCCAGAACTCCCCAATAACATTTGGAGGCCCAGGATGTGAAATCCCAGCTGAACTCACTGCAGAACCTTTGGTTCTAAAAAATCCAACACAAGTTCGGCATGAGGAAATCTCCAGTCATCCACCATCAGAGACTAAAGTTGTTGATGCTCTGCCTGAAAACCTAAATCAGGGTAATCCTAAGGAAGTCCCTCAGCCACCAGAGTTGGTTAAAAAGCCATCAAATGTCCAGGACAGAGGTAAGGTGAGTTACTCTGGTGCATTGCTGAAGAATCTGCAGACAAAAACGTCTGAAGATCACAAAAACAGATCTGAGACAGTTTCACCTGCAGAGCCTCCCGTCAGAGAAGCTGAACAACATTTAGCTGCGACGGGAACTGAAAGTGTTGTTACAACACCTGTTGCAGACCAAGTTCCACAAGATGGAGAAACTTCTTCTGAGCAAGAAGCTGGATCTAAAATATTCTTTGCAGTCCCTGCAGAACTGTATTATGAGAGACCAGTTGCAACAGGAGATCAACAAAAAAAGAAACGCCGCAAGAAGAAGAAGTACTCATCTACGGAGGTTAACTGGACAGCGATGTATGAAACGATACATGAAACCTATGAAGACTATATCGAGGGATTTCCTCTCCATGCAAAGTTGCCTAAAGGCCCATCAACCTTACAGGAGAAAGCTGATGTTGGCAAGGAATCTGAGAACCCGGAGAATCTCCAGAAAAAAACATTTGGAGGCCCGGGATCAGAAATAACTACTGCACTCACTGCAGAACCTTTGGTTCTTGGCAAAGTTACAGAATCCAGTCATCCACCATCAGAGACTAAAGTTGTTGATGCTCAGCCTGAAAACCTAAATCAGGGTAATCCTAAGGAAGTCCCTCAGCCACCAGAGTTGGTTAAAAAGCCATCAAATGTCCAGGACAAAGGTAAGGTGAGTTACTCTGGTGCATTGCTGAAGAATCTGCAGACAAAAACGTCTGAAGATCACAAAAACAGATCTGAGACAGTTTCACCTGCAGAGCCTCCCGTCAGAGAAGCTGAACAACATTTAGCTGCGGCGGGAACTGAAAGTGTTGTTACAACACCTGTTGCAGACCAGGTTCCACAAGATGGAGAAACTTCTTCAGAGCAAGAAGCTGGATCTAAAATATTCTTTGCAGTCCCTGCAGAACTGTATTATGAGAGACCAGTTGCAACAGGAGATCAACAAAAAAAGAAACGGCGCAAGAAAAAGAAGTACTCATCTACAGAGGTTAACTGGACAGCGATGTATGAAACGATACATGAAACCTATGAAGACTATATCGAGGGATTTCCGCTCCATGCAAAGTTGCCTAAAGGCCCATCAACCTTACAGGAGAAAGCTGATGTTGGCAAGGAATCTGAGAACCCGGAGAATCTCCAGAAAAAAACATTTGGAGGCCCGGGATCAGAAATAACTACTGAACTCACTGCAGAACCTTTGGTTCTAGACAAAGTTACAGAATCCAGTCATCCACCACCAGAGACTAAAGTTGTTGATGCTCAGCCTGAAAACCTAAATCAGGGTAATCCTAAGGAAGTCCCTCAGCCACCAGAGTTGGTTAAAAAGCCATCAAATGTCCAGGACAAAGGTAAGGTGAGTTACTCTGGTGCATTGCTGAAGAATCTGCAGACAAAAACGTCTGAAGATCACAAAAACAGATCTGAGACAGTTTCACCTGCAGAGCCTCCCGTCAGAGAAGCTGAACAACATTTAGCTGCGGCGGGAACTGAAAGTGTTGTTACAACACCTGTTGCAGACCAGGTTCCACAAGATGGAGAAACTTCTTCAGAGCAAGAAGCTGGATCTAAAATATTCTTTGCAGTCCCTGCAGAACTGTATTATGAGAGACCAGTTGCAACAGGAGATCAACAAAAAAAGAAACGGCGCAAGAAGAAGAAGTACTCATCTACGGAGGTTAACTGGACAGCGATGTATGAAACGATACATGAAACCTATGAAGACTATATCGAGGGATTTCCTCTCCATGCAAAGTTGCCTAAAGGCCCATCAACCTTACAGGAGAAAGCTGATGTTGGCAAGGAATCTGAGAACCCGGAGAATCTCCAGAAAGAAACATTTGGAGGCCCGGGATCAGAAATAACTACTGAACTCACTGCAGAACCTTTGGTTCTAGGCAAAGTTACAGAATCCAGTCATCCACCATCAGAGACTAAAGTTGTTGATGCTCAGCCTGAAAACCTAAATCAGGGTAATCCTAAGGAAGTCCCTCAGCCACCAGAGTTGGTTAAAAAGCCATCAAATGTCCAGGACAGAGGTAAGGTGAGTTACTCTGGTGCATTGCTGAAGAATCTGCAGACAAAAACGTCTGAAGATCACAAAAACAGATCTGAGACAGTTTCACCTGCAGAGCCTCCCGTCAGAGAAGCTGAACAACATTTAGCTGCGGCTGTAACTGAAAGTGTTGTTACAACACCTGTTGCAGACCAGGTTCCACAAGATGGAGAAACTTCTTCAGAGCAAGAAGCTGGATCTAAAATATTCTTTGCAGTCCCTGCAGAACTGTATTATGAGAGACCAGTTGCAACAGGAGATCAACAAAAAAAGAAACGGCGCAAGAAGAAGAAGTACTCATCTACGGAGGTTAACTGGACAGCGATGTATGAAACGATACATGAAACCTATGAAGACTATATCGAGGGATTTCCGCTCCATGCAAAGTTGCCTAAAGGCCCATCAACCTTACAGGAGATAGGTGAGTCTAACTCTGGCGTTTTGTTGAACAGTGAGGAATTCCCTGCACTGCAGACAAATACATCTGAAAATCACGAGAGTAAGAGAGACGACACCACAGCTGATGTTGGCAAGGAATCTGAGAACCTGGAAAATCCCCAGAAAAAAACATTTGAAGCCCCTGGATCAGAAATTCCAACTGAGGTCATTGCAAACACAGACAAGTCCTGTAAACAGGCCGAGGAACATCATGAAATCAAAGATGCAGAATCCAGTCATCCACCATCAGAGACTAAAGTTGATGATGTTCTGCCTGAAAAACTAAATCAGGCCTGTCATCAGGCAGAGAGTCAAACATCTGAACATCCAACAGACAGGTCAGAGAATGAAACATCCGTTCCACAAGAAATAAAGTCTGTCATTGAGGAGCCAAGGGCAGCAGAACAGCAAAGTCAAAGAAACCGACGCAAAAAAAGCAAGAAAAGTAGACCTGAGATAGTCTGGGATCTACCATCAGAATCCATGGACAAAAGCCATGAGGAAAATCTTGAGGAAGTCCCTCAGCTACCACAGCTGGTTAAAGATCCATCAAATGTCCAGGACAAAGATGAGTCTTACTCTGGTGCTCTGATGAACACTGAGGCAGAGAGTCAAACATCTCACATAGACAAGACTCAGAAAGAACTCAAGATTCCTGAAAACCTGGAGAATCCCCCAACAACATCTGGAGGCCCAGGATCCGAAATCTCAGCTGAACTTATTGCAGAACCTTTGGTTCTAATACAACCAACAACAGTTCAGCTTGAGGAAATCTCCAGTCATCCACCATCAGAGACTGAAGTTGCTGATGCTCTGCCTGAAAATCTAAATCAGTCCTGTCATCAGGCAGAGAGTCAAACACCTGAACATCCAACAGACAGGAGACAGGAAGACAACACAAAGGCTGAGCTGGAAAGTCTTAACACTGTTTCAGCTGCACAGCCTCCAGTCAGAGAACCTGAAGATTCATCTGTAATGGAAACCAACAGTGTTGTCAGTAAGTCTGTTGCAGACCAGGTTCCCCAACCTGGAGCAAGTCTTTCTGAGCAAGCACCTGTATCCAACACGCTTGCTCCGATCCCTGCACAACAGTCTGTACAGACTACCACCAAACCAGCGTCGGAGAATCAAACACCCGGTCCACAAGAAATAAAGTCTGTCATCAAAGAGCCAAAGGCAGCTGAACAACAAAGTAAAAGAAGACGACGCAAGAGGGGTAAGAAGAATATCATTTTGGCACCTGTCTGGAATCAGCCGTTAGAACCCCTGGACAAAAACCATCAGGATAATCTTGAGGAAGTCCCTCAGCTACAGGCAGAGAGTCAAACATGTGAACATCACATAGACAAGGACCAGGAAGACCTCAAGATTCCTGAAAACCTGGAGAATCCCCAAATAATATCTGGAAACCCAGGATCAGAAATCCCTGTTGGGGTCCCTTCAGAATCTGTGGTTCTTTTACCACCAACAGAACCAGAGCCTGAGCCGATCCCTTCATTGCCAGCACCTCCAGCCGCAGATCCACATCCAATCCTCAAACTTCTGCTGGTCAACAAACCAACAAACAGCCAGTCTGTCAACACGAACCTTGTTGATGAACAGAACATCCCTCACAGCTCCAGTCTGCTGATGATCCCAGAGCTCCAGTTCCATCAGACCTTGGCTGTAAAGGATGAAAAGATCGCAGAGCTACAGAAACAACATGAGGAGATGCAGAATCAGCTAATGGAACTGCAAAATCAGGTCAACAACAGTAACACCATGCAGTCATCAGCGTCTAAGCAGGTGCAGAAACTGGAGGCAGAACTCCAGGAGGAGAAAAAGAAAAGAGAATTGGCTGAGACTTCGGTATCCGAGCTGCAACGTGAAACGGACAAAGCCAAAACCGAACTGAGCCAGATTCACATTCAGCTCCAGGATCAACAACGGGAGACCAGTGATGAGAAAACAGCTCTCATGACTGAGCTGAAGAGGCTGAAACAACAAGTGGAATCTCAGAAATCCGTGTCTGAGAAGGAGAAAGCCATCCTGTATGCTGAACTGAAGAAAGAACATCAGCAGCATGCAGACGTCTCCAGCAGAGTGGTCCAGCTAGAAGCAGCTCTCACTGCTGAGAAGACCAAGGCATCAAGAGCTGAGACCTGCTTGGCCCAGGAGGTGGAGGAGAATGCTAGAATAAAGTCTGCTCTGGTGAAAACCCAGCAGGAACTGGATGAGCAGAAACACCAGTGGGAGCAGCACCTTCTCCTGGTTGAGCAGGAAGAAATTAAAACCTCCACAGAAAGATCCGCGATGGAGTCGGAGAGAGAACTGGAAGACCAGGGGCAGCAGCAAGGTCAGAAGTCAGAGCTTCTAGAAGAATTATCCTCTCTGATGAAGTATCAAGACAAGAATGCACGAGAGGAAAAATGCTTCAGAGAGAGCTTACTGAAAAGAGTTGAGAAGTTAGAAGCTCTGATGTTAATCAAAGAACAGGCCTAAAAGACGTCTGTGAGCCAGAAAAACCTCTGCGCTGGACGCTAAAGAATTTCTGGCATGAAGACCTACCCCTATTTTTTTATTTTTATTTATTTATATATTTATTTTTTATATTTATTTATTTATTTTTATATGCTTACTTTCTCCATCTATCCCTGTCCTTTCACTCCCACTGAACACGATTTGACTGAAAAGAAGTCACAAAGACATCTAAATTGATTTTCAGATTTCTGTTATTGTTTATACTTTCAGAAAATAAATACTTTATTGTACCTTCAGGGGTTAAATGGATTGTCACTGGGGCGGTACCCTCAAAGGTGCTGCTGTTCCCTTAACAGTGCAGTTTTTACCTTAAGACCAGACGGCCCCCAGAGGGACAGTATTGGTCTTTATGAAGTATAAACTGTGCTGTAGAGGGTTCAGCTTTACCTTTAAGGGTTCTACCCCAGTGATATTCCTTTGTACTCTTAATGGTATAATTAGGTATTCATTCCCTGAAAGTGTAGCTGTATAGTTCAAGAGAAATTTTACAGCCACACAACGACAGAGGTGATTGTAGCTGAGAAACAGCCACAGTCATCAAAAAAGAAAACAATTTTTAACCAAACTTTTGTGTCTCGTGCTCAGTGGGTCTTTCACTATTCCCTTTACTCTTAACCCTTTAACCACATCTCTTTTTTCACTTTCCTCCTTTCCTATCCCCTCACAAAAAAAAACAAAAAACAAAAAAAAAAAAAAAAAAAATTTAAATAAAACAAACAACCCAAAACAAAACTATGGTTTATGGTCAATCCTTTTTTTTTACTTCTGTGAATCTAAAAATGTAAAACATGATATAAAATGTTGTGAAAAATGTTGTGAAAAATGAAGGTTAGATATTTAAGTTCATTCGTCTTTTTACTATTAAAATGATTATTATAAGATTATTATAAAACTGCTTAAAAAATAAAACAAAAACAAAACAAATAAACAAAACAAATAAACAAAACACAAATAAAACAAACAAAACACCAAACAAACATTTTTTTTACTTTTTTTTAACTCACCCCACATGAAGTGGTAAGCAGAGTGTTCTGGTTTAAAAAGTCTCAAACTATAGTTAAGATAATTGATAAAACAAATAGGTATTAGAAACTATATGAATTTAATATAATACATTAGGTGTTAAAGGGTTAAATCCTGCTTTCTGGTGTTGGTACATACCTGTACGTATGTGAGACCCAGTTCATCGGCAGGAGGCAGTTTATGGACATGCTGATAGGTCTCAGTATTAGTATGTTATTTATCTAAAATGAAACATTAGGTGTTAAAGGGTTAAATCCTGCTTTCTGGTGCTGCCAGTTTTGATTTGCAACATGGTGAAGTGATGGTAAACTTTATCATATGCAATATTAAAGGTTTGGTAAACATGCATGAGCTCACAGATACATGCCTCAGGTATGTATGTGAGACCCAGTTCCAGGGGCACTGCCAGGGATTTTGGGCTCCATAAAAGGAACTGAAGTGTCCACCCCCTGAAAATTGTGATACTATAATACAGGGGTGCCCAAATCCAGTCCTCGAGATCTACCATCCTGCAACTTTTAGATGCAACCCTTCTCCAACACACCTGAATCAAATGACTGGCTCGTTACCAGGCCTCTGCAGAGCTGAATGACATGCAGATGACCTCTGATTCAAGCGTGTTGGAGAAGGGTTGCATCTAAAAGTTGCAGGATGGTAGATCTCGAGGACCGAACTTGGGCACCCCTGCTATAATACATAAAATGAGCAATTTTAATGATATTTTGACCATCATACCTATATTTGTGAAATGAAAAACATGCCAGCAGGCTGCTTGGTAGGGGAAGCACTAAAAGTACAATGAAGTTAATTTAGATTTAATTATTTGCTGCAAGACAGATGCTTTATATTCCAAAAACCATCTCTCTTTTTTAAAATACTTGAAAGGAATACTTAAAATGAGTACTTAAACTGAAATGCATTTATAATCTGTGGAGAAACAAATCAAATCTCAGCTAAAACACCATCAAAAACAAAATGGCCAATCGTTTTTTATGATTGATTGTATTGTGAACGTTATCATTGAACATTATTACTGAACAAGAGGCAACAAAAAACTAATAAATAGAAATAAATAAATGAATAAATAAATAAAATCATAAGCACATGGTCAAATAAATTAGGTAGGCTCAGAAAACAAAATAGCGGGACCTCACATGGTTTATTGTATTATATGAAATGAATGTAATACGGTCACAAGCAAACCACTGTGGAGATTTACAGCCAAACGATGGCTGGGAGCCGTCCTTAAAAATAAATAATCACATTTTAAAAGGTAGAACTTTGTGTAAGATATCAAGGAGTGGTAAAGGTACGCTGCTGAGTCAAACTCTTGCAGTCTCATTCACAATCACTGTCCTTGCTCAGCCTTTTTCACCAAGAGCCAACGTGGAGCTTTCTCCCTGCAAGATCACAAACTTCTCCGCAGGTTTTCAGACAAAGCTTTCTTCACATCTGAAAGATGCTGCTTCAGGTTCTGGTCCAGTTCTGCAGGAGGCTTTGGGAAGCTGTCAAACAGACTGTTAAAATTAGGTAAGAACTGTCTGGTCTGCTGTTTTGCCGCTTTGAAGAATTATGGGGATATTTTCCTATCTTTAATCAAGAGCACAATTCTTTGCTTTCAGAGCAAGATTTCTGGTTTTCATGCTCAAATATTAAATATATATTTATATAAAAAAAATAGTCCTCTCCTTCTTCAAGGTGCGCTTGTTTTACTTGACACAGTGACTCCACACTCCACCCTAAACTGATTATAATAAGCAAAAAAGAAAAAAAACAAAAAACAAAACAAAACAAAACAAAAACCTGGTAACTAGTCTGGAGGCACGGTGTGAAGTAAAACAAGCGCACCCTGAAAAAGGTTGCGACGATTTGCTCTGGTGTGAAATTCTAAGCGACTTCTCTTTCTTTATTTTAAAGTTTGATATAATATCTTATAAATTTGCAACTGATAACATTGCATTTAAAATTTAATAAAATTTTAAACAAAAGGATCACATTTTGATGGGCCTATTAGAAGGAGTTATTATAGGGTTCGGTGTCTTGGAACAAGGCACCAGCTAACTCCTGTGTCAACGAAAAAAGACAATCGACCTTGCTTCTGCTTGATTTGGAGGCAACCATGCAAACTAGGCCACCAAACGCGGGATAATTGGGCATGTAATTATGAAAAGTCAAAAATGCTAATGAAGTTGTGGATATGGCAGCAGGTCAAGATGATGTCTGGACACTTGACCTATTTTTGCAGCCTGAAAAGGCATATTTCTTGGGGTGTCTTAGCCAGGATTAACACGTGGGAAATTAATTGGAATAACCGGTTCCATGCAGGGATTAAAGCATGACTCCATTAAGGGAAAATGTATAATCCACAGGTTGGACATGACTCGGTTTTCATTAGAATTGGAATTAGTGATGTCTTCATTCTCTGCGTTTCGTTCTTTTATTGTTTTTTTTACACCTCTGTCCTGTTATATTCAGATAGAGATGCTCGCCTCATCTTTTTGTCTGGACCGTGTGACCTCTGACCTTTGGTTGTCTGCGAGGCTGGTGATTGAGGAGCTGAGCCACAAGCTGCTGTTGTAAGTTGTGTAGCAAATCATCAACTAAAAGGTATAAAATGTCAGTTCATCTTGCATTTTCTTGCAATATTTGATTATGTCTTGAGATGAAAACCAAGAATTAGAATTTTGTCGGCTCAGCATGGGCTGCTTATTTGAAACATCTTGATGGGAATTACTGGATCTCATAAAACACAGGGTCAGTTATTCTGATCTATGCTGAGCACAATCATGGTCCTGACAGGATGATTGTTTAGGGCACAAATCTACCACATGGCCTAAAAAAAAGGATTCCCCAAGGATTGTCGTCTGTTCATTTTGCTCCGGTGATATGGTTTATGGTATACCCTATCAAACTCAGCAGCACTCATTCATTCAGCTATGATTTCTTTGTCGTGTCAAAGTGCTTGAAAGGTAGTCGAAGGTGATCTATCCATCCTTCCATTTTCTATACCAGGGGTTCCCAACCAATTTTCCTTGAAGACATCCTTAATGCCACTACCCCCTGTACTGAAAATATTCCTGGCTTTATGCTTTCATTAGCTAGCTCCTTGCCACAAATGACGCATTCAAGCTAAGTTCTTTTCTGTTCTTTGATAAAACTGAAGTCAAGGTAACTATCAGCATTCTTTAAATTGTGATTAATCATCCTCACTGTGGTGTTTCTCCAACATGCTTCATTAATTAAATGGTGCAGGAAAAATCAAAGTTACCTTGATAGACATCAATTACTCCACTACTGTGGCTGCATCAGCTCACTGACCTCACTAAACTGCACAGTACATGGATGAAAATGGATTGGATGCACAAAGTTTGGGCTTTTTATTTTCGACCAAAGATATTTGTTTTAAAATGTTGTATAGCTGATTTGTTGACCCTCATTTATTCACTTTGGGACCTGGTTTTAAAAATACAGACTCCCAAAACCCTGGTTCCATGTGAACAAAACATCCAGATGATAAAAAAAACTTAAGTGGATGCACCTTAAGTGGTGTGTGGCCTTGATTTTTAATATTCACAAAGGCTCTGTACAGTCAAAACCTCACAGGTGCCCTGTGATTTCTGGCAAGCCCTTAGGGGGTCAGGGACCCCAGGTTAGGACCACTGGTCTGTACTCACTTATTCCCGTGTAAGGTTGCTAGGCAACAGGTAGGGTTCACCTAGAATAGGGCCAACACAGATGTACAGAGAACCTCTTACATTTACTCCCAGGGAGAATTGAGAGACACTAATTAACCTGAGAAGTCCCTAGAAGTAGCTTCAGAAGCATTTGGCCGCCATCGAGTTCACAGCCTTACCCTCACTAAATCTTTCAAACTCACTTCTTCTGAGGTTGGATCATTCATTTTAGTGCCTGGGACCTCCTTCTGGGAGCATCCCATGGGAGAAAGAACCAGGGAAGACCCAGGACATGCTGGAAACCCCTCTCGGGAACACCCAACGATCCCCCCAGATGAGGTGGGAGAAGTGGTCAGGGAGAGAGAAATCTGGGCTTCCCTGCTTAAGCTGCCGCCTGCATGACCCGAGCTCAGATAAGCCATAGACAAGCGATGGATGGAATTAACGTAACACAGACGTGTTTGACTGTGGGACAGAGCTGGAGTTCCCGGACAGAGCTCACATATGCATAGGGACAACATGCAAACTGCACTCAGAAAGGTTCGGATCTGCACTTAGATCTGAACCATGCACCCTCTTGCTGAGGTGGATTTCTAACTACCACACTATCATGCAGCACTTAAGGTAATCCAGTTCAGTTCAGCCCAGCTTTATCTGCCCAGATTCACAACAGTCATCTCAAGACACTTTTACAGACACCATTTAATTCAATCTAATTCACTGTAGTCTAGTTATAATCCAATTAAAACAAATCCATTGTAAGATCCTCCTTAGTCCAAATTATAACTGTGTTCATATAAACTAATTCATAAAATAATAAAGGAAACCAAAAGATTGCATCAAATCTTCTTATTCATTCAATCCTCCATCTTGAGCTGCAAGGAGCTTCTTCGGTGGTCATTTTAAGGTGTTAGTCATCCCAAATGGTGCTCTAGCACCTACCAAAGCTGGTACTGCAGTTTTAAAGCTTCACACACAGATGTTTACCCATCAGAGACACCGTAGTAAAAATAGTGGCAGCTGCCATGTATGTGGACCCACGGCAAGTAGATATAAATGGTTCATTCTAAGAGGATAAAAACACGAGTCATTTTTAGTGAAGTGAATAAATGCTAATAGAAACACAGTCACTGGCCTTTGGTACACGCTGCATGTATGTACTGTACATGATGTACTGGTAACCGGTACTGAGTGAGCCTCACCTGTTGCCATGGTAGAGGCTTCAGCAACCCTGAAGAGACTAAAGTAGTTATGGAAAATTAATAAATAAATTAATAAGTAATACATTACTGGCCATAAGTTCTGGGAAATATGGGAACGTTTCCCAAAACTTATGACCTGTAGTTTATTGCGTAGATATTTAACTTATATCTATTAAGCTATGAGTTAAATAATTGATAGAATTTTTTTCCCCCCTTATATCTTATTTTGGAGTCTCAACACTTTCTAAGAGAGCACATTTATTTGTCACGGCACACTTACCATGGATAGGCTCGTTGATTCAATTAATTTATTTTTTATTTTTTATTTTAGCTGTACATTCACACTTCTGTTACTATCCAGCCTGGACAATGTCTTTTTTATTTTGCATTGTAGACGGGGTATCAGAATAATATTGTCTTCTTCTTTGCGCTCACAAGACTTGTTTAAGACATCTCTGATCAAGGACTGTCACTGTGATCAATGAAAGCCACAATGACACTAAATTAAACCTCTGTTAGTTGTGTCTCTGGATTTAGATGCCATATTATAGTCAATTCAGTATTGATTAAAGACAGCTAGTAGAAAGTAATAGTAACTACTGCTCCCAAAGACATTTAACAATAAATAACTTGTATCTTTCCAAAAACATATTTGTAATTTCTTCAGCTTTTACTGACGCCGTTAATAATGGTGACTAACATTTTTCTAAATAAAAAAGATATTTAACAAACTAAAATATTAATTTAAGCCTTTACCTAGAGGATACGAGTCTGTCAGGTGCTACACGTTTGCAGCAATTCATCACTGACCAGGCTGATCCCATGACAGATAAATAAATAGCAGTTTGACTTGAAAATGTACCATGAAACTCACGGCGCTCTGTGTATATGGACATGCAGCTTATGTTTTTATATCTGCCCACGCTCTCTCTGCAGAATGAGGTTTCACTTCAAATACCTTTGAACATGTTACACGCAGAAAAGTGTCGTTTCTAAGGAAGATGATGTAGCAGTGTCACAATTCAGGGTTAAAAATTGTGAGATGGAAGCACATGTGTAGGCTGCAGATTTGTGTAAACCAGCATTCAGGGGACACGACCGAAACCACGACCCATGAAAACTAAAACATGTCAGCACCAAGCATGTATATCTTACTGAATTGTAAGTATTGTAAAATGTAAATAAATTCCAAATCTCATCAAGCCATATTTTATTCCCAATAAAAGTTAAACAACATATAAGATGCTGAAACGGAGACATTTTACTATTTCATGGAAAATATGAGCTCATCTTGAATCTGATGGCAACTGTCTGTAAACATCAGGGACAAATGGAAGCATAGAGCTGTCACTCAAAAAAAAAAAAAAAAAAGGGACCTTATGTTATAACGTGATAAGTTTTATTATAAAAATGTCAAACATCACATTATAACATGCTAAATTTTATTCTAAGAACATGAATCCGTAGCCTCTGAATGCAAATGTTATGACCTAGAAATATTGCCTCAAAATACATTTTATGGAGATTATTCTTGTCAAGCAGAAACATTTCACTTATTTTTATCAAGGATGAATTATTCTACTCTGATTTATTGTTGTACACACAGGAACATGGGGCAGTCAAGATCATAGTACGTTGCCATAGTGTGTGTGTGCTGCTTTTGGTTTAGAACATGTATCAGTGACTATGGCTGTCACCTGAAAACTAAAAAAAATGATAATGATAAATGATCTATATGCATCGCTGGGACTGGGAGCAATCATTTGCAGACACAAAGACGTAGTCCTGTCTGCTTAAAGGTCAGTGTCCTCCAAGCTTCACCAAATCTCACAGTGAAGTACAACTTAATCCCATTTGGTAAAGTAGACGTTTTTCTGACCATAACACGCACAGATTCCCCATACAAGACGAATATGATTTATGGTCCACATTTTCACCACAAAACGTATCACGTTATAACGCGAGAAGGTCTCTCTTTTATTTATTTATTTTTTATTTATTTAAGTGACAGCTCCACGCTTCTGTAGGGAAGTGAGGAGACCAGCTGCTGGAGTTTTAGGAGAGGAATGTTGTCCCATTCTGGTCTGATGCAGGATTCTAGCTGCTCTACAGTCCTGAACCTTGGTTGCTGGATTTCTGGTTTCATGACGCTCCAAATGTTTTCTATTGATGAAAGATCTGGACTGCAGGCAGGCCAGTTCAGCACCTGGACTCCTCTCCTGTTGAGCCATGCTGTTTTGATGCAGGATGTGGTTCAGCATTTTCTTGCTGAAATCTGCAAGTCCTTCCTTGAAAGAGACGTTGTCTGGATGGGAGCAGATGTTGCTCTAAAGCCTCCATGTATTTTTTTTTCTTGAGTCCATGCAGTGATTTCCAGAAGAGAATCCCGTCTGGTTTTAATGCAGTTCTGCCTAAGCGCCCCAAGATCACCAGCATCCAGTTTGACCTTCAAATTTGTCCCATGCACACAGAGATTCCTTCTTTAAATCCTTTGATATTATAAACTGTAGATGGTGAGATCTTCAGTCTTTACAACTTTACGTTGAGGAACATCTTTCTGAAGTTTTTCCACAATTATTTTTACCCAGTTATTTTAGATTAGTAAACCTCTGTCCATTTTTTACATCTTTACATGATCCTTTCCATGTAACTGACCTGTTGCCAATTAACCTAATAAGTTGTCAAATGCTCCTCCAGTTGTTTTTTTATTGGTACCAGTTACTTTTCCAGCCTTTTGTTGCCCCTGTTCCAACTTTTTTCAGATGTGTTGCTGCAGCAGATTCAAAGTGAGCTAATATTTTCCACGAAATGGTAAAATGTCTCACTTTCAGTCTCTGACTGGAAATAAAATATGGGTTGATGAGATTTGTAAATCATCACGTTTGGTTTTATTTACATTTTACACAGCATCCCAACTCTTTCAGTTGGGGCTCCAGTATTCAAACTTAATGCCACTTTTGAATGCCAAGTAGAAAACCGAAGAACTGTGAGCTGGAAGTAGAAAATATTGAGCTGTTTTCTTGCCAACCGTCGTCTTGGAGCTGTTGACAAATCCGCCCGTCACACACTTTATTGTGAAACTGCTCTAACTGTAGCTCCACACAGAAACAAAACAGACATTTTCTCTCCCTTCTTTTTTTTTTTTTTTTTTGTTTTTTTTTACTAATTTTAATCCCCTACCAATAATCCAGCCGTTTTCCACATCCAGCTAAAAAGACACAAATGTGACTATCTCATGCATCACAGTTAGTTTGTTACAAAAAGTATAAAAACATTAATATTCTCCAGCTAAGCAATGAGAATGAAACCATTTATATGCACTAAAAATACTAAAATAAAAATCTAAAAGTATAAATAGAAATTTGGTCCATCAAGGTGATTACCATAATATTATTTACATTAGAATATTATTATTTTATTATTATTTTTCCAGGCCCTTATTTAATATTTGAATTTGTTAGAAGACTGCTGCTACTGTTGCCAAGATATATACAGAGTTCAGTGCAAAAGCGCTACAAAAAACGAGCTAACAAAGTTTAATTTAAGATGAAACTTTTCCCTTTTTGTCCCCATTTGGTGCCAATAAATACAAAAGTTTAAAAAGAGTTAGTAACGTGAAACATCTGAGGAAGGTACAATATCAAACAGTTGGACAGTTAATCTACAGTTTGTATCAAAGTTAAATGTTTAGGATGAAGAATGTAAAAAGGCACACATTATACAAATACCAACGAAGAAGAAACTCTTTGAAAACAAACAGCAAGAGTTCTGAAGCGAGTCGCTGCAGCATCAGAAGTTGTGTTGGTGGCTGAAGAGGAGAAAATGCTGTTTTCAAACTCAGTTCCTTCTGTTCCCCTGGCCAGTTACACCAGAGATTCCAGGCTCTCTGTGGTGCTGGTGGCTCCCACCATGATGGTCCCGTTGTTGTCAGACGACTGCAGCGTTTCCTCGTCTTCCTGTGTCCCGATGAGACTCAGCATGGCTTTGTACAGGAATTGGTAGTGCTCCTGGAAAACAGATCTGACTTACTGCTTTTTTTCCAACACAAAACCGGGAATGTGTCACAGAGAGGGAGGTGGTTGTACAAAAAGATGCTGCAATGGGAAACTCAGCAATTAAAGTTCTTTTCTTGGTGACTTTTGATTAAATATATTTTATATCTAAAAGTTGGGATCTTTTAAATTGAGTATATATGATTTCTTTTTTTAATTTCTGCTTTTTCAAATTTTCTTCATATATGTATAATTTAAATGGATTATTTATTAATTAATTTATTTTCCTCTAGTTCTTTTCTTCATTTATTTAAGAACCTATTTATTAACTTATTCCCCCTTTTAATTTTTTATTTCCATTTTTATTTTAACAATTTGGCAATTTATTTATTTCCTCATTTTCCCATTAATATTTTTCCTTTAAAAATTTTGTTTATTTTATTTGTTTATTTATTTAATTTATTATTTATTAATTATTATTATTACGATTATTATTATTATTATTTATTATTCTACTAATTAATTATTTAATTTCTCTCTCCTTTTTATTTCAGTCTTTTTCATTTGTATTAATTTATCAATCAATTCATCAATCTATATTTCTCCTTCTTTCTTACTTTTTAATTTTCTAGTTCTGATGCTGTCACTTCTTGACCAGTAAGCTAGGCCATGGGTGAGGTCTGGCTCTTTAGTGAGGCTGAACACAGGTCTGATTAAGACCTAGGTGACTGCAACATGTTGCTCCGATCCTTCTCTGCGGTGTAAAAATAAAGGTCTAAGCAGTGCTTTTGATGGTTTTTGAAGGACACTCACATTGTTCTGCAGAAACAAATTAATACTTTTTTGTTATAATTTTTTGTGTCTGCAAATTTGTGTGTTTCTCATCATTTAAAATGACTAGTTCTGCTATAAATTATATAATGAACTTCTGATGCAGATAGACATGAAACAGTGAATGTTGTTCCAATACAAATATTCCAACACTTCATTCAAACAACTACAACTAAAACTTAATTCCACACTTTAATGTATTTGAGTGTAACATGAAGCCAAAACCTGCAGAAACATCTCTGACAGATGTTTTGAATTTATGTCATTTGTAAAATAGAAAATGGTTGTTTGTTGTTTTGCTGGAAGGAATAATTTTGGAGAACAGACAACGTGGTCTGGAGGTCTGTCACTTCATTTTACAAGAGATTTGTGCAGTTTGATGAAGTGGTTAAATATTACAGGATTTTTTTAAGAGTTTTAAGAACAGAAAAAAGGCTCAGTTTTCTTGTAATAACTAAGAAAACTAAAACTAACTAACTAAGATTAATTTTACATACACTTAAAAGACTTTAAAAGATTTAAAACAACTAAACAGATTTTCAGTTTTTTATTATAATTCAGAAAAAAAAAATTCAATTATCTTTCCCAAATGAATTAAATATAGTTGCATAAATAATAGATGTGAAATAACAAATTTTTAAAAATGCAGATTTATAACTTACATTTTCCTCTGATTTAAATTCACAATGTGGGCCATATTTTCATTTCCTAGTGATCTAAGATGTGTGAACTTGATCAAATAATAAAGAAACAAGTCTAAATTTTACTTTTCATTTTTGTTCTCTAATAAATGATTTTTTGAAACCTGGCTGATTGTCCTAACACCATGACACACGATTCTGTCTGCATTATGCTGCTTTAGAGCAATATAATTCATTGATCAAGAACAATGCAAGATCAGCCTAAGACTAACAGTACGTATATCCCATATGGATTCCACAATCCGACTAGAGTTTAATGTTCCTTTCTGCATAAATTTGCATATTAATGTGGTAAAACAAACGTCTAGTCACATGGCCATAAGATCACCATTATCCCCTCTTTTGTTATGGAGATCATTATCAAACATATGGAATTTATGTTTATGTCTCTTGTTTCAGCTATTAACTTGAATGCATTGATATTAATACTGAAAAAAAGTGTGAATGAGATCAAATCGTAACCTTACAACTGGGATTAAAAATTAATTGTGTAAGTTACACAAAGCGTGTAACGGACAGCACATTAGCTCATGCCAACCCATTGTCAGACAGACAAAAGCCTTACGATATCATTGAAGACTCCTGGCCTCATTAGATTTATCAGCTTGGCCACTTGGAAAACGTCAACTGACCCTTCAGCCTCCAGCTGGTGTGTCAGCGACAGCAGAGCACAAAAAGTTCCTGCTGTGACTCCCCCAACACTGAAAGAACAAAGAAATATCTCAGAAACAACAATCAAACCAAAAGCTGTCATCATACTAAATATAATGCTAACAAATAGTCAAGGTCTTACTCATCATGGATGACAATCGAGCCATCCTTGCCAATGCGCTCTTTCTTCACCAGGCTAAGCAGCTCAAAGGTCTGGCTGATGGGACTGTCTGGGTTTGGCCAGCAGGGGGCGCGGTAATGTCTCACCTCTAAAACGTAATCATCCTGTTCAGGTGAACAGAGATGTATAGTAAAAATCAGCAGCTTGAACAAGTTAATCTGTATCTTAAATGTTTAGATTAGTAGTTTAGACTTGTGAATCAGTAGTTTGAACTTGTTAATCAGTAGCTTAAACATGTGAATCAGTAGCGTTAATGTATAGATTAGTAGTTTGAACATGTGAACCAGTATTTTGAACATGTGAATCAGTGGTTTGAACATGTGAATCAGTAGTTTGAACATGTGAATCTATAGCTTTGTGTAGATTAGTAGTTTGAACATGTGAATCAGTAGTTTAATGTATAGATTAGTAGTTTGAACATGTAAACCAGTATTTTGAACATGTGAATCAGTGGTTTGAACATGTGAATCAGTAGTTTGAACATGTGAATCTATAGCTTTGTGTAGATTAGTAGTTTGAACATGTGAATCAGTAGTTTAATGTATAGATTAGTAGTTTGAACATGTAAACCAGTATTTTGAACATGTGAATCAGTGGTTTGAACATGTGAATCAGTAGTTTGAACATGTGAATCTATAGCTTTGTGTAGATTAGTAGTTTGAACATGTGAATCAGTAGTGTAATGTATAGATTAGTAGTTTGAACATGTGAATCAGTACAGTAGTTTGGAAAATAATTTACTTCTAACGAGTTAATCATTCCAACAGATTCAGATTTTTGCTCACATCACTCAATCATATACATTTAGCAAATAGTCTGAAAGTCCCCAAAGTTCTCTAATTTCCCTGAGGACTCTTCGAAGGGATTAATAAAGTATTTCTATTCTAAGTGTAAGACTCAGATCTCAACCTGAATTAAGAAAATCTATAAGATAAACTATTAAAAACAAAACAAAAACAAAAAATCATACTGTTATTGTCTGAGAGCTGGGTGAACTGAGACTTTATATATTCTATCATCAGTTGGACCAAAATGATTTGTGGTGTAACACGTTCCACATTTGACTAACTTGTGTGGCTTCCAGTACGTAGTCCTGGACTACCAGCATGTCCTCATTGGACAGACAAATGTTAGTCTCGCTCCTCTCAGTGATGGTGAACATCCCATAGTTGATTGTTTGACCTTTCCGTGGCCAGAAGATGCACGGCTCTGTTTCTCCATTCATCTGCAAACAAAGAAAGTCACATGACAGAAAAATGACCCTGTGATCCATCTTTATGATTTTAAAGGAACACTGTCTGTGTGTAGTACTGGGACTCCTTTTACTTGGTTTCAGTTGGTGATAACATTAGTAATGAATACAAATCATCCATAGAGGAGAGGATCACACTCTCTCATTATGTGTAACAGAGCAAACAGGAGGAAATCCAACTTTCAGGGTAATACTGATAACAGTGTTCTCGGGCCCCAAGAAACATTGAGGCTGTTTTTTTTCACATATCTCCAAATTTTTCTGCATAAAGATACAATCTGCAAGATTTTGGGGTGGTTTCCCAGACTCAGATGACAGCTAATCCTCAATTTAAGTGGCCTTTTGACAGACTAGTGGAACTGTTCTCTCTGTCATGGTGTGAATGAACTCAACTGATTTCTTGAAGGAAGATCAGAGCTTTCTCCAAGATGACCTGGAAATAGCACTTTTTCAAGTTAAAAGATGTGTATTGGTGTTGGACCGAAGTGTTAACTTACCTGAAAGCCTTTCGTTTTAAGACAGTTGAGTTCTTCCATCTGGGCCCAGAACCACCAACAAGGGTAAACTCTTGCCAATGTGTGATATTAATTTGCTCCTGGGATTTTGTCATCACAGGAGGCTATTTGAATAAGCCAGCCCCTCTTCCACCCCTAAAGTCATGCTTTAGGTGTGGAATGATATATTGATATAAAGTCATGCTTTACTGCTGATGCAGCTAATGCTAACGCTAATGCTAAGTGACCAGCCTAAAACTTTAACCCCCTGCAATGTACAAATGAACCCTGTTTTCTTTTTTATAAGTGGGGCGACTAAGCTGCTGATGTTTTGGAGTTGGACGCATTGTGCATGCACTGGGCCAGCCAGCTTTCCGACTCTGACCTCCCTCCCCGCCAATGTTCCTATCTCCACAGCAACTCTGACTCAGGCGTACGCACAAAATCTGAGAAAACGGAAAACTGCGACACCACCAGTACAGAATAAAATTGAGGAAATGATGTGAAATGTGAGACATTTGTGCACAATCCACTATTACCTTTCACACCACATGTTAGATTTTAAAGTTGTTTGCAGAAATAAGATGCACATTCCATAATAATTCTCCTAATAGTGCAAGCTCGGGGGGGGGGTTAAATATGTTTTGTCATTGTGAAACAAAACTTCCATCTTATAAAATCCATCCAGATAAATAAGGAGCCAGTCTGCTGCCAGCATGTAGCAGTCAGTGTGGAAAGTAGCTTTGGTCCTTCGTTCCAGCAGAGCGGGACCAGACTGGAGGCTGGAGGTCTAGAAGTGATGCTGCGCTAATTAAAAACACACAAGAGGAGGATTTCCTTTTATTTATTCTTACACAATGTTGTTATTGTTGTCCCAGTTTCTGTCAAGACGGTCTTTATTTCCTGTAACTCCTTGTCCACCTGGTTAATAGAGGTGATTGTGTCCCTCTGCACCGCCCACCCAGCTGGAGCACCGCCCACCCAGCTGGAGCACTGCCCACCCAGCTGGAGCACCGCCCACCCAGCTGGAGCACCGCCCACCAAGTTGGAGCAACCAGCAACTAGAAGGAAATATTATTTAAACTAAATAAACTACTGCCAATCTCAAATGTATACATATTTATTTTATAAATTAAAACAAATTACAGGAATCATTAATGTCATTTAGCAGACGCTTCTCCAAAGCGATTCACCACTCTGGGAATTGAACTTCGGCCTCCCGCATGGGAGACGGATGCCCTGCTAACTGAGATATTCAGTCACACATTCAATGCCTCTGGCATGTCTTCCCTTCTGACACTGTGATGACAGCATCAGCCACCTGCTGCCACGATTCTGCCTTTCTGACACCAGTAATGCCCACGCCGTTCCCACCAATTAAACATTTTTACATTTTTCAACGTGGTCCATCAAGATCTCTACCTCACGTGTTAAAGGTCCCATATTATACACTTTATTCCCAATCTGAGACCATTCATTAATATCTAAATGAAATATTTCCACCATGGTATGGACAAATCGACCCTCAGTTTGAGTGCAGCGGCTTCTCTTCACCTCCCTCTTTTTAGCAGCTTCAGAAATGTGCCGTTTATGGTGGGCGGAACCCTGGTGGAGCAGCTCAGCTGTTGGCTCCGCCCATCGCATCGCCCGTCATGAGGTGATTGACAGGTTAATATATTTTCAAGCTATCAGACTAATAAGACCGAAACGATAAAATAACTGCCAGCTCTTACCTCTCCAGCTGTGTCACGGACAGTTGGTATTGAACCTGGCTTCAGCTTCAAACGGTTGGCGAAGCCTGCTTTCCATGCCCCCATGTTGTGGAAACAGTCCTCTTTGAAATGCTGGCCACAGACATGCAAAACCTTTGGAAGTTTTCCGGGTACATTTCCTCCAAAAATAAAATTAATCCACTCAGTCCTCGTGGGTTCAGTGGATGGAAGTAAAAAAACGTTTTCGTGTTCATTTATGCAGCCACAAACAGAACAGTGCTTCTGTCGCTTAGCCATGTCCGCTAACGAGGGTTGCCGAAGAGGGAAAAACACTGTGCGCTAGGTGATTTTTAGAGGGCGGGCTTTGAGAGCCGGTAGACGGGTCCATCGCTCTGTGGGGAGTGGTTATTGTCCCTTATGACGTCATAACGTACACGCTTTCAAACAAGCTCATTTCAGCGCTTACTTCCCTAGAGGTGGAGCAGGGGGGAGAGAGAGCGCCTGAAAGAGTTTCACACTTACGGGTCTCCTACACATGCGGGGGGACCAGTATGACTGTTCCAAAACCATTAAAAAGTGAATTTTGCATAATATGGGACCTTTAACTCTTTTTCCCTCCCGAGCCATCATGGAAATGATGTGCTGAATATTTATTACAGACGTCCACTTGACCATTTATAGTCCCATAAACACGAACATCAGCAACATCTAGTCCGAAGCAGATGGAGAGACGAGCACGTTTGTGAGCATGCACATGTGAACGTGCGTGTGTGGCCATGCAACGAGGAAGAAATGTGTGCTTGCAAGGGGGCCGTGATCACACCGCACCCCGAAGCATCAGTGGGGGATGGGGGGAGCCCGAGGCCACAAAGGCCCAGCAGGTCCACAGAGCACCAAGCCCAGGACAGCCAAACCAGACATGGTGCCCTCCACCATCACCATGTTTGATATCTGCAACTGACGTCTGAACTCAGAAATGAAGTCTGAACCCTGCATTGCCCTCAAGTGGATGTATTGCCAGGTAGTGATTGTTCACAATGTTTGAAAGGGACTTACCTATTCACATATGTAAAGGGAGCTGGACTTTTAGACATGGGCAGAGGGTGGAAAAGACTTCATTAGGGCGGTCATAGAGTAAGAAAGGAAATTATTGTGTTCCTCTCTCTAATACACACCCACATCCACTGCTAGGAAAACTGTGGTCACATGAGAGAGACGTGTGATCACCAAGTGCAGGGGTGCCTAAGTCTGGTCCTCGAGATTTACTCGCCTGCAACTTAGATGCATCCCTTCTCCAACACACCTGAGTCAAATGAATGGCTCTTTACCAGGCCTCTGCAGAACCGAATGACATGCGGATGAGGAAATTCAGCTGTTTAGTCATTGAAAATGAAATATGACATAGTTTCCCCATATTATCTTAAAACTAATCTTGTGCTACCATTTAAATATATTAGCACTGCTACACTGTTGGATTTTAACACATTAATTAGAATTAATAAATTACAAAAAAAAATTGCACATGTGGAACGTTTGTCAGTGCACGGTAGCTGATACACCAATTAAACTGGTGCACATCAGAGTTCAGCCAGCAACTTAGCGACTTTGGTGCTTTATTTAGTGAGTTTTCAGACCTCTCTAGTGACTCTATTTTAAATAAGCGACTATTGACAAGTCCAGCAACTTTCTGGTGTAATTGGAAACGTTTGGAGACTGATGTGAAAGCACGTATCGTTTACTCTTCTCATTGAGCAGTGGTGCTGACTCAGGCCCCTCCCCCGTACAAAAGAACACACAAAGGCTTGGTCCTCATGCAGCACCCAGCTTACAGCTGCAGTCAAAGTAGGACAGGATCACTTCTGCTCCATGACCAGACTGATGATAATACGCGCAAAGTTTCCACTGGCTGATCCCGCTCTGGCTTACAGTCAGATATTAATGCCTATTAATGAAGAGTGTGGACAAAAACGTCTAAAAAGTTAAAAGTACTGTAACGTTGTAGACTCTTAATAAGAGAACAGTTAAAGTACTTAAAATGGGACTTTAACTTTAGGTCTGTACTGTTTTGGCCAGGGATATTTTCTTTATCTTTTTCTACTAATTTGTATTAATATACAATTAAATGCATTCTCCTAGACATTACTAGAGCTTGAGTTTACAATATTAATGTCTGTGTCTGTTTTTCAATTAGGCTGTCCACTAAAATTAAATATAGAATAAATAATAGCTGGCTAACAGAAGTGAAAGGTTAACATTAACACAGTCACCGTTTCTCATGGCCATACATTTAATACACGTTTTATGAAGAACTTAATCATCCCAAACCAAAAAAACAACTCTGGTCAATAATGTGATTTGTGTAAATTTAATTAAATTTAATTAAAAACGAGTTGCTCACCCCAGGCAGTGACACTATGAGCTGAGCATTATGGTCCCATATCATCCTCCAGAAGTCCTTTATGGTACCAGGCAAAGGATTCTGAGTAATGATAAACTCAGTGCTCCGTCTGTAACCCTGCAAAAACAAGACAGTTTAAAACTAGTTCTGCAAACCTAATAAAGAAGAAGATGAATTAAGACTCAACAAATACTGCAATGTAACTTGATGGCAGACTGTTATTACAGAACTCATGTCACAGCCACACAGCTGAGGAGAAGGTGATGAGCTCATATTTCTTAGAAAATGAAGGTATAATATTGCTGGAGTCTTCAGTTATCTGTCAATAGCTAAGAAAAATGTTTTACACAAAGATCAAAGTCAAACAAATTCTTCTCAGCATCTTCAATATTAGTTAAAAGAAGTGGGTAGAAGCTCTTTTTCTCCCTCTTTCTGCGTGGTTAACCTTGTGTAGCTAAAGCCTTTATGTTAATTCAGGTCAAAAACTTAATGTGTTGAAATTGCTGCAGAGATGTTGAAGGTCTTTGCTGATTGTGACTTTTACATAAAGTGATGAAGGTATTTAACATGCTACACTGCCTACAGATTAATAAAAAGAAGAGTTGAAAGTCTCAAAGAGACTTTACACAGTGCAAAGGGAGCTCTCATCAAATGGATTTTCATCTTCTAATCTGACTCTGGGTCAAATTAACTCTGAGCAGAGTTAAGGTGCTCTTACAGAAATGTATGAGGCATTGATGTAGTCTGACGTTTCTCCTGCTGTGACAGAAAGACGTACTCGCGACTTGTTTGCTGCAAAAACAGAAAAGGAGACGGTTTATCTCACATAGTGCTGCAGATTTCATTAAAATGAGCTTATTAACAAGTACATCAGGCTCACCAGGAATCATAGAGCAGTTTCTGTTCTTGCTGCGGTTGCAGTCCTGGAGAGCAGCAGAGAAGTCACTTTGCTTCACCCCTGAATGGCACACCATCTATGCAAAACATAAAACATCAATTAAACATGAAAATAAATAAATCAGTAAAGCAGCAGTCAGTAAATCTCTTCATATTTGGTGCCAATATGTATCTGGGTAAAGTAATCCCAAGTGAAGAGAGCTAAGGGTAGGGTTGTTGCCATGGAGATAGCTCTTGTCTGGGTGGCTGGATGGTCCAGCACCAGACCCCCGCCTGACCTCTGTGGTCGTGGTGACTGCCGGTGTGGAAGGATCCCCAAGATGTCCTTTCTTTACAGTGGCGTCAAGCCAGATTATATTCTAATAAGTTAAGAGATGGGTTTCAGTTACCGCTCTGTAGCACACAACATGTCGCTGGAAATCTGAGATTTGTCTGATTTTGTTGATGCATGCAGTATTTTAAGATACAGTGAACACAATCAGTGTTGATAAATATGTCACAGTTTACACAAAAAGTCTCCAATGATCAATGTTCACCTGACCTGACTTTTTTTTGGGACAATTATCCAGTTTAAAAAACTTTAGCACAAAAATCTCTTTCAGTATAATCCCTTAGATTTTTGTTGCGTCATTTAAAATTAGCTAACAACTGTCCATAATCTTTTTTTACCCACAAGTTATGTAAACAAGTTTGATACTGTGATGTCAAATTACATCCAATGTCTATTTTTTTTATTTCTTTTACTTTATGTCTGAAGCTTTTGTCTGAGATCATTTGACGCTACAGGAGCTTCCATGTCCTGTCCGTAGCTCCAGCACCAACCGTGCTGCCTTCCAGCATGTCTACGCTAAACTTGTTCGGGTTTTGGCCTGGTAAACAGTAACTGATAGGACAATTCTGGAGATTTAGAGCTGCTTTAATTGAGGTTTCTGCAGAAACTAACATCAAAGGTGAGTAGTTCACTCACTGTGTCCCATTTATCCTGCACGTTTTGATGCTGCTATTAACAATATCATTTTTCAACACAATTTGTAATATAACTAAGTTACATAGTATTTAGTATTTCACAGCCCAGGACTTTGTTGATAACTGAGTTTACATTTTTCCAAAAAATCTTGCAGTTTCAGACACTACCAAAACACATGTATGATGTTTTTTCCTATTCCAACACCCCTCCAACACTGGAGATTAGCTTTAGTTTACTTTTTTATTTTGGTTGAAATAAAGAATCTGATGTTTTCACCAAACTCGCTCCACATTCTGGAGTTAGTTGTTGGTTTGTATTTCTCTCTCCCATTTATCTTTTATATATTAAGTTTTAAGTAATACTAAGATTTTCTTGAATTGTAGCCCTTTCTGTGTTTTAAGTACACAGCCATATGATGTAGGAGAACTTTGAATTTCATTCAAAAAATAACCTCTCACTTGTGGGTATTGAAAGAAATCTGTTTTGTCCAAATGATATGGATTTTTTAATCTCTGGAAACTCATCAGACTGCTATCCTTGATTATAGTGCACATTGCTGTGTACGAGTAATTCTAAAAGCAAAAGTCCCTTTTGATTTCTAAGCTGTAGTCTCTGAGGATTTTGGGTAATGAGTCACTGTTGAGCGGCTCACCTTGAACTGTGTGCACAGTTGCGTCCTCCCAGCAGGACCCGTGGTCAGCAGCTCATTCACATATTTGTGCAGCTGAGCCGCCATAACCTCCGTCTCTCCAGACAAGATGGCTTCTACCAACGCATCGTGTATGAAAACATATTGTTCCTACATTTAGGGGAGAAGTGGTTTAGACAAAGACAAACAAAGACAAACATTGCTACCATAAGATATTTACATTTTTTATTAAAATTCCTTTTTAGGGGTCATAACTGAGACGAAAAATATAAAAGTGCCAAGAAATCCTCAGTAGAACTAAGACTGGAAGCTTCTGTCTTAGTTCTAAAGAGGATATCTTCAGGGTGAGATTTGCTCGGGGGGTTCACTCCTCCTCTGGTCATTCACTCACATTTTGTTCTACCCCCCGTCCAACAGAGTATATTCCAGCTTTTGGTCAAAGTGGCTAAAGTTATACAATACTCCTGACAGAAGATGATAGACAGTAGTCTACTGGATCTATTTCACCCAGTTTTTTTTTTTTTTTTTTAAGCGACAAGTGACAAATGTAGCAACTTTTTCTGGTGTTAGTGAAGATTTTTGGAGACTGACGTGAAACAGGTGTCGTTACTCTTCCCAGTGAGCAGCAGTGCTGCTGCAGGCCCCGCCCCCTTTCAGAAGCACTCATGAGAGGCTTGGTCATCACATAACTGCAGTCGCAGCTCATAGGTGCAGTCAGATAAGGACCTTTTTTGATTTATTATTATTATTTTTTGACTCAGAAGATGTTCCCCTCTGCTCTAAGACCATCCTGAAAATGAAATGCACAAAACTGATGCTGGGTGATTCCCACTCAGGCTTACCAACAGATATTAATGCCTATTAATGTAGGCTAAATGAATAGTTAAAATTACTATAACCTGTTGTTGACACTTAATTAAAAAAACAAACAAAAAAAAAACAAAGAAAATATTGAATACGCGATTGAATACGTCATTTTTACATTATTCCTCCACTCAGGTGCAGCTTCTGTTTCAATGTACCAGGTTGATTATGCAAATTAGATTTAGTCATTTAGCTACTTTTAGCAACTTATAGGACAGCCAATAGCTACTTTTCTTACAGAGGAGCTGGCAACACTGCTAGTCAGCTAGCTATCTGGAGAGAATGGGACAGCTGTGACACGTCAACAAAGTATTTTGTGATCAACAGAAAAAGTCAAGAGCAGATGGTGGGACAAACCACCATGGTAAAATTACAGGGCCATGTATAAGCCTGTCGTTATTTTCATGAATAAAATGTAAAAAACAAAAACAAACGGACACTTTTATATTATTCTCCGGTAAGTCTGACATATGGGAAAGTTTCACAAAACTTATGACCAGTGGTGTATTTTTATTGCAAAACTGATAAATACACACAGAGTTGCATATTACCGTTCCTAAGAAATGGTTGACTATATAAGTGATAAAGCTCAGAGGGAACTGACCATCTAGCGAAGTTTTAAGGGTTAACAAACCCTCCTAGGGCAATCTGTGCAGCTATGTTCCAGGTATGCACAAACATCTTTCAAAACTTTTGCCAGACAGCGTCTAGTAAGAATCATAGAGGACTGAAATGTTTTACGTTGAGCTCTGACCTCAGTCTGAACCACATAATTTCTCTGTGTACGAATGCGTTTAAGGAAGCCGAGGATGTTGACAGCGCCTTCCTCCTTTATCTGCTTCAGCATGCTGTCCAGGACGATGTATGTGCCTGTTCGGCCAACACCAGCACTGTGCAGAAGCAACGTAAGAAAAACATGTTGATGAAGTTTGCTCAGCTGAAGATGGCAGTGACAGCATGGCTTCATCTCACCTGCAGTGTACCACCACTGGCCCCATGTCATCTGTCTTGCCTCTGGATGATTTATAGACGAAGCTGAGCAGTGGCAGAGGAAACTCCGGGACGCCCATGTCCGGCCACTGGGTGTAGTGGTACTGCGTCACCGTCCGGTCCTTACCCTGTTTCTTCTGGGAGCCCTGCAAGAGGATGAGATGAATGAGGAACTCAGAAACAGGAAAACAGTGTCTCAACAAAGTATGTTTAATATGTAATTTAAACATGGCCTAAAACATGTCATTGGCCAAAATAAATATCTTTAAGTTTGCTAAATGGCAATCTTGTTATAAAATTTAGATTTAATCTGAGCAGAGTGACAGTTTTTAAATACTTTAAGTGGTTATGAGTTGGCATATGATCTTAATGGACTGCTTTTCAGTTGTTATGGTCAATGTTTTTACCAATTTGACAGAAAAAACAAAAAAGATGTGAAATTGTTTTCTAATTTTAGTCATTGTGTCTTATTGGAAAGCTGTTTCAAACACACTTACTCATTATTGTTTTAACAAAAGATGCAAAAAATAAGGACCACTGGAGCATGTTCAGACCAGTAAGGCCCATTTTAGTTTAGCTGAGGGGTTAATGAAACTCTTAATACTCTAAACACATGACCTGGGTGGTTAATCCAACTTTGACAATTTTACTTTTGCTCAGTTTTAGTTGGACAAGTCTAGTTTTGGTCTGTTTAGTTTTTATTCCTACTATTTTTGTGTAAACCAGCAGACCTTTTTATTGTGGATGTTCTGAACGGTAAAGGTCCTCTGGGTGTAGTAGGCGAGGACTTTGGTGCTCTTCACCGTCACCAGGAAGCTGCCATACTCCTCCTGGACCTCCACTGGCCAGTACTGATCACACTTTCTCTGAGGGACAAACACAAATCATCTTTGGGGAATGATAGCTGTGAAAAAAAAACTGCAACGAAAATTAAGCCTTTTGGTATTTGTCAAGAAAAAATTAGAATTAGAATTAAACGTAGTAAAACATAATTTTTAATCGATGTTGACCTCAATGTCTCATGTCAGATCAGATAAATGTTTTTATTCTACAAGCACAAAAGACAGTTTCAGAAAATATGACTGGACTTCAGATCTGATCACTCACTCGTCCTTTCTCTACGAGGTTGGTGATCATGACGATGATGCTGACATTCTGCTCCCAGATCATTCTCCAGAAGTCCTCTATGCTGGTCTTCAGAGGACCCTGAGCAGCGATGTACCAACGTGGACTCTTAAAACCCTGAAAAACACAGCAGCTACATCAGGTTTGCAAAACCAAAAACACCTGTAGATTTTCCTTTTACCAAACTTTATTTATTTGGTTTTAGACAGAAATTTCTTAGTTATACAAGGCCATCACGATGTGTTTCCCCACATAAAAACACACGCTGCAGAATTTCCTTAAAAAAAACAAAACAAACAAAAAAAACAAGAAAAACAAAACAAACAATAAACAGAAAACACATACATGCCCCAAAAGGCTTCCAACCTCTTCCATTTTGGGATAGAGTATGTGCAATCAGGAAATAGTAGTAAAAAATGATCAATAAGAAATTGAAAATAAATAAATAAAATAAATACAGTTCACATGAGCAATCAGTTCCCGACCCGTTCCCGTGTCCTGGCGCTGGGACCGGTGTAGACTGAATCTAGTAGTTGACTGTGTTGTGTATAAAAAGGTTCTCCACGTACAGCAGAAGAATTTCCTTCGATTACGTCTCTTCTTGACTAGATTTGAGGAGTTGAGGGTTTTTTTTGTTGATTTTTATCATGCTGTTAGTGTTTGTTCTTTTTAACTTGCAGCTCCTCTTCCTGTTCTGAAGGGTCTTGAGGGTAAAACTCATGAAACCCTTTTGGGAGACAAACAGAAATGTCTACAAAAAAATGACTAAATGAAACTAAATCCAAGGACAATACAGGGTTTTTTTCCCACAAAGATGAAAAGAAGGCTAAAATCCAACAAACGTTAACACCAATTCAAAAGAGTGTCAAAGATTTTCCGCAGAGATTTAATCACATATTTTAATGCTGCAGTAACCTTCACATGACTGACAGAATGAAGTTTCCGTCGCTGTGCGAGGCACAGACAAAAGTGGCAGAAGGAGAGATCCTCAACGTGCTTTTACCAATTTTGTAACTTGTATGTTGGCTTTCTAAAGAGGCCTTGATTGCTGTGGGGGCTTTTTATGTGGCCTCTGCCTTTCACTCAACAACAAGACGCAGGGAGAGAGGTTTTAACGACATGGGTACAAACATAATGGAGCGCCATGGAGGTCACTTCTAACAATATTATATCTCATGAATAGATTTAGAAATTGGTGGTAGGGTACATTGACTTTTGTTTATAAAGATATGAGGTGCAAACAGAGCAGCTCTGAAAGTAAAATGTTTTGACTGAGTGAATGTACAGGAATGAGCCTTGGGGGTAAATATAAAGAAATGAGTTTGCAGCAGCTTAAAAACTAAAAACTTCTTACATCCACGAAGTTGGCGTTAATGTAATCCGTCATCCCTTCTCTGGCAGCCTGCGGTGAAAGCTGCACCCGAGAGTGGTCATCTGAGGGATGAAGAAGAAAAAATAACCTGTCAGATCAAAATGGAGAAAACGACTTAAATCTTAAGGAATGTTTAGTACTTAATCAATTATGTTTGTTGGGAATGTCTCAGCAGTGGACTATGCTGGAAGGTGATAATGGTGGCAAAAAGAGAGGGGCAAAAATAAATGTTTTCATTAACACTGAAATAGATTATTAAATTTGATGGAATAAATATTAATCTATAATGTTATTATGATAGTTTTTGGGAAGACCTAATTGTCCTCTAAGGACCTAAACAGGAAGTAAATTTTAAATCTGAAACTACACGGAATAAAAAGGACATGCATCAAAATCCGTTTTGTTACTGATTTTTAGCATGTTAAAGACTAATCTTCAAATAAAATCCCCAGCCACCTAAAATGTATTACATGGAAAATAACTTTAAAAATAATAACAGTGACAGCAAGTGATCAAGTCCTCATTTAAAATGTTAAAGCAATTTGAATAATTACATATTATTACATATAAAAAAAGAATCTGTACCGGTTCTATAGGAGCTTTTCATAGAAGATTTTTCCTTTGTGAAAAGAAAAATCTGTAGGGTTATGGTAGCGTTGCAAAATGTCTATTTTAGCTTTAACTATGATTTTCTTCAAACACTGCAAGAGTGGTTTTGATGTGAAATCATGACACTGCATCAGTTGTCTGTTAGTTTCGATCCCACACCTCATAAAGGCACATGGTTGAGCACAACACGCCATTTTCCTCCACAAATAAATGACGGAGTGTCAACATTTCATATTTAGGTGGAAACATACAGTAAATTCTTTAAATCTCACATATTCTGGTGTGTATTGATGTGTACGCACAGGCCAAGATGTTGCTGTATCTGTTTTTAGTCTTATTGTCAGGATGGTTGGAGCAGTCAGTGGTCATCCCCAAGTTCACCGTGCACGTCTGCACCTCCTAGAAATCAGAATGTACACAAACATTATAAAGTGTGTGTGTGAAATCAGGTGAATCTGGAGAAAAAGAGTCACCTGAACATTGCTTTATAATTTTGAGCAGTATTAAATTCATAGTGCAAGATTCATTCAGTGTTTCATTCAGCTAATAATCAGTTAACTAAC
Source organism: Melanotaenia boesemani (assembly GCF_017639745.1). Classification (NCBI taxonomy): domain Eukaryota; kingdom Metazoa; phylum Chordata; class Actinopteri; order Atheriniformes; family Melanotaeniidae; genus Melanotaenia; species Melanotaenia boesemani. The sequence goes on along the minus strand of NC_055691.1, from coordinate 4,008,031 downwards.
CCCCTCTAATGCCTCACACCGGTTTGGTCCAGTGGATTCTGTGAAGCCCCAAAAATGCTCAGCTCTTCAGTTGATCTCTTCTACAGCTCTGAATTTTACCCAGACTTCAAGTTGTTTGGTGCATAAGCAGATGGTAACAATTAATATCCTAATAACTCATGATACACCAGTATTTTAACAGATTCACCTCCTCCTCTCAACTAGCTTTACAAATGAGATGTCTGCATTTCCTAGTCAGGTTTTTGACTTTCTCTTGTATTTCATGTTTGGATTTGTAGAATAAAAGTTACAGAGCTGGGTAAAGAATTTTTTGTAGTGTTTTCAGTATATCTGAGCGAAGGGATTAATGCCACCACTCTTTTCTTACGCATGTGAACATGCTCCTTTGCCTAAACTTGGGCGGATTACTGCTGCGCCACTTTTCTTGTTTGTAATGAGACCCAGAAAAGCGTCTACAGGAATGTCCAAAGCTGCCTCTATTTTCTGAGGTAGCTGAGGTCTTTCAGCACCTGCAGGACGATGCTTTATGAGTCTGTGGTGGGTCTTTGGTCTTAGTTATGACTTTATAAGTACATCTTTATGTCAAACATGGAAGCACATTTATTTTAATTTTCATGCTTATTGAGCTAAATGACATTTTAATGATAAAGAAACTAAAAATAAAACAGACTGTGTTACTCATGGATTAATCCATATATCAACGAGAACCTGCATTGTCCTTAATATTTTTAACATTAGGAAGCATTTTCCTTCTCAAAAAGAGACAAAAACACAGCTACATTTAGGTGAAAAGGGTAGTTCACCCTCTTTCAATTTGAAGGTTTCATGTATCAGATCATTCAAAACCATCTGGTCCCAAGTTAAATGAGGTCTCGTGTTTAAAATATCCTACGGATCAGCAACAGACAGAGTGAATTGGTAGCGTGTTGTAGTAGTTAATGCAGTCCAATCAGAGGACAGACAGTTGTAAAATTGTACACAACTGCAAAGAGTAATGATTATTGTCATAGCAAAACAGAAACTAGAGAGTGTGGTGCGAAGGAGACCCCGCCTCATGTCCGTTTGGGTCAAGCAGAGTCAGAGAAAAGGGGAAAGGAGGCTCATTAGAGAGTACCCAGTGTCTCCACACCAGATGATGGTGGACTTCTGTGAGGACCTTCTGTTTCCCAAAGGCCTGACAATGGAGGTCCAACAATCTGTCGGGGTCCTTACAAATGCTCTCTGAAAAATATGGATCCATGGGCCTCACCTCCTGGCCATCATTAATGTCATGTAAAGCTGTGGACTTCCGAACTTCCTATAATATGTCTTAAGTCACATGAACAGTGAAAGCCGTCCAGTCCAGGACCATAAAACTATGGTCCTGGACTGGACGGCTTTCTCTGCAAAAGGAGAAGATAAGAAAAAAAATGTTGCGTTCTGTTTACTTGCAGCAGTGGGGTAACTGCAAACTGGAACAGATGATGAAGGTCAGTTTTGGTTGGGTTTTACTAAATCGTCATTAAAGCAACACTACGTACGTTTCCCAGCTTAACCCATAAAGGCCCGACCCATGAAAAAATGGTAAGAAAAGTCCAATTTTTTAAGTATGAGGTCATTATTATACTGTAACAAAATGTAACAAATAAATTTACATTTATTACCATGTGATAGTTTAAAAATATTATAATATGGTTTTCTGCTTCTGGGTATCTATTAGGGGGCAGAAGACAAGTATCAGATTGTGTTCAACAGGATTTTAAGCAAAGTTTATACCATAAACTGAAGCAAAATGTCTCAGAAACTGTATGTGACAAATATGTCACTTCAGGTTCTTATGGGTTAAAACCATGTGATTCCGGCATGTTTTATTGGCATTCTAACATTCATTATGCCGGGACCTGCAGCATCCTGCATTTCCATGCTGATAAACCACACTTTACATTTTTCTTTTTTCCCCAGCCCACAACATCATGTGGCAGCTGTTTTTTTGCTGTACAGCAGCGGATCACCAACTAGATATCAACACATTGGCGGTTTTGGATGGACATGGCAGATTTAAAAGAAAAACAAGAGGACATTATTGTAAGAATCAAGTAAAGGGGAGAGAAAGGGACAGAGTAAAAGACAGTCAACATTCCCTACAGAAAAAAACATATATGGAAATATAGTTTTGAAACATTTACATGTGCTTCACATGTAGCCCACATATGCAACATATTTGGACCACATGTGACCCACATGAAAATGTTCCAAAACCATGTTTTATAACTACATGTCACACATCTGGAAACATGGTTTTGGAAAATGTTCATGTAGATAAGATGTGGAACATGCGGTTTTTCTGTAAGGGTTGGTCTGACTTTTACTGGCTGGAGACAGCTCAGAGAAGAGACAGGATGAAGACGAGGCTGAAGAGGGGTCGCCAAATTACGAAATTTCATTAGAGTTCAGTAGTTTGGCTACAATCATTAAAATAATTGTGTATTTAATTAAAGAATCTGTAATAATTCAAAGACACTATAGTGACTGATGTGCAATGTTTTTACACTTTGTAGACGTCTGTGTTTTGCAGTTTGGTGCTTGGAAGGTCAGAGATTGGAGGAAAGTCAGCTCATTTTCATGACTGCTCACCACATGTTTTTTTTTTTATGTGTTCATACGTTCTGATGAATCTAAACTTTTTGCATGTACACATTTATATTCATTCATCAGCTCCCAAGGCTGAAAATTTAGTGAAACAAGCTGAATATGAAGAGAATATATAACAATGTATTATCATTTATCTAACAAAAAGTGCTTAAATGCAGACAGAGTGGGTAAAACAAAAAACTAATTACCCAATTCAATGGAGCAAGAACAGCTCTCTTTTTGCAACTCAAGTTATTTGTCACTAGTTGTTTTCTCAAATAAGGATTTGGTTTTGTTGCCAGAACACAAACTAAAAAGAGAGATTCAGAGAAGAAAACCCCAGACTTGCTCTGTCTCTTCTGCTCAGCAGGAAGTCAGTTCTGCACATGTCAGTGTGCAGCTGGCAAGATGGCCGAGAGGACAGTGTTTATATTGTGGAAGTTCTGAACTTACTTTGGATTTGTGGGTGAAAAGAACGAGAGGAATTATAGTGAAATGCATGTTGTGTGTACTTTTATAAGGGTGTACTAAATGTCTCACATACTGCTCTGCATTTTTGGATTTATTGGGCCTAATAAACATGTAACGTGCGTTGTTGTCCATCTGAGGTTGCATTTATTTGATGTAGACCAGGTCCAGACCAGATGATGCTGATGTATCAAGCCTTAAATATGAAAGAGGGCATACTTATTGTTCATATGACACGTACAACGTAATCACATGCAGTAGCAGCATCCATCAGTGTCTCCACACACTTCTTTATTCTGGAGGAGAGTGTCTTACCTCATAACTCTCCTTCAGTATCTAATGATGAGGATGATGAAGGAAGAGGCAGCCAGAATGTTTCCATGACAACACAGGGAACACAAGAGGTGCAAAAACAAAACAAAAAATAAATGAAAGACAACAGAAAGAAAACAACTCCACAGGATCACTTTTAGATGAAAGAGCTGACACAAAGGCGAAATTAACCTAAATTAAAAGTTATTAATAACAACGTGTATTAGTTTTTGGTAGTTGAAGAGGAACAAACTGTAACGGGTCCTACTTTTTGCTACGGTTAATTTAAATTTGAGATAAGCACGTTAACACATTTTTATCAGTCACAGAGCTGTGACTGTGACTCACTCTTAACATCTGTTTTTAACCTCAAAACAGTTTTAATTACTCTATTTTTACATGTTTTTGTATGTATGTGTATGTTTAGGGTTGGGTACTGGCTTAGTAAGACCATCCTCTGGTGTCTCAGCCTCTGCAGGATGACCTGCTGCAGCGTTCACATGAACCGGTCTCTGTCCACGCCTCTACACAAGAAACAAGCGCACACTCAGGGAAAAGCCGTTCCCGATGTACCGCGCTTGTTTCACAGAGTTAGTAAAGAAAGTGTGAAGGCAAGAAAACTTTTTACAGCGTTTGTTTTTATTTTAAAGTTTTAAGCTTTGAACTAAACATGTTGTGACCTTGTTACTGATTATATAATTTGATCTCTGACTGCTTATGTCATAACAGGAATTTCAAGCAAAAATATTTAATTGTATATTAACTGAATATTTGCACACGTTCAAGGTCATTATCTTTCTTTTTCTCTCTAAACATTACTTTGTTTTTCATAATTAAAATACTTAGTTTGAAACGCCCGTTGACTGAAATGTCCTGTCAGATATTGTTTCCTGTGTTTAGACAGAAGGTAGCTTCACGCAGCTTTGATATTCAACTGCTGACTTTTAACTCCTGAAAGTTTAATCCTTTTTTATCAGATTACATTGTTTAAATAGAGATTTACAGGAAATATTTTAACAGTGTAAAGAGAATAGCACCGTTAAAAAGCAACTTGTTTTTAGAAATAAGTGTTTTTACATCAAACGCCACCTAACAATGTGAATAATTATAGAGAATCTTACAATTAATTGTGATTTCAAATTTTTTTTTATTATTGCCCAGCACTATTTTAACCAAAGAAAATTTAAAGGAATAAAATAATTAATTCCAAATAATTTGAACCCTGACGGATTTTCCTTTAGTTGGAAGAAAATATTGTAATTAATATGACTTTACTAAGACTGAATAAACTCCTTATTTCACAAAAGGTTGTATATTTTCCATTTTTATATGGAATGTGCTCTATTGGAGTAATTTCATGGGTTTGTATTGTAATATTTTAATACTTTTAAAGGAACTTTACTATATTTGACACCATCATGAAAACATTTGAAGCTAAAACACACAGTAGTCCCAGACATCTTGCTGCCTTTGTGCCGACTTTTCTTTCGGTTGAAGTGATTTGATCGATTGAGAGCGCTGCAGGTCAATCGACGAAACACAACCGATACGTTACTCATGAGAGTTAATGGATGCTTCTCACACCACATGACAAGGACTGCAACATTTTCTTTATTATCTTAGTAACTGTGAGGACAGTTTTATGTACGTCATCATCATTAGGATTAATTTTAGTCATGTATTGTTGCAGCCCTGCATGATGTCAGTTCACATAACATGGTCACAAATCATCATGCTACATGCAGACAACATGACGACACTCAGGCTACTAAAACTGCTCGTTTTTCAGCCTCCTGTTTCCATACCTCAAACTCTTGTTGGAAGCCCTGGATGCTGTGCAGCTCAGCCACATGTTGGACAAAGTCCTTTGCTGGAAAAGTTGTTTGTTCATCATCTACAAAATCAAACATTCACAGAAGAAGAAAAACAAGTTTTCTTTTGTACTTTTCTTTTAATGTTTAAAAGAAGAAAAAAATGGTAAATTTATGCAGATAAACCTGCCTGAGTCATCACTACCTCTTGGTTTGGGTATGTATTGGCCAAAGTAAGCATTTGTTATCTCATTACTGTTTGACATATTGACCATTTAACTACAACATTTTCTTATTTAATGTCATCGCAAACAATTTATTTAAAAACAGTTTACAACATTAGTGTCCAAAGGAAAAAGGAATGCAAACATGTTCGTCTTTTTTTTTGTTAGTATGAGCTCCTCGCCTCCTGGCTGGGGCTGTCCCCCCGCGGCGTGGGGTGGCGGGAGGATGGTGGTGGGGGGATGGTGTTTGTGTGTGTGTGTGTTGGGGGGGGGGGGGGGGTGGGGGAGGGTGGTGTGGGTGTGGGGGGATGGGTGGTGGAGGGATGGTGTGTGGGAGGGTGGGGTGTGTGGAGGTGGATGCGTGGTGTGTGGGAGGGGGGGTGGTGTGGGTGTGGGAGGATGAATGGTGGAGGGATGATGTATGTGTGGGAGGATGGGGTATGTGTGGGAGAATGTATGGTGCAGGGATGGGGGAGTGTGTGGGAGGATGGATGGTGGAAGGATGGTGTGTGTGCGGGAGGATGGATGGTGTATGGGAGGGAGGATGGTGTGTGTGTGGGGGAGTGGTGTATGTTTGGGAGAGTGGGTGATGGAGGGGTGGTGTGTGTGTGTGGGAGGATGGGGTACGTGAAGGTGGATGTTTGGTGTAGGAGAGGGAGGACGGTGTATGTGTAGGAGAATGATGTATGTGTGGGAGGATGGGTAGTGGAAGGATGGTGTGTGTGTGTGTGTGTGGGAGGTGTGAAGGTGGATGAATGGTGTATGAGAGGGAGGATGGTGTATGTGTGGGAGGATGGGGTAGGTGTGGGAGAGTGTATGGTGGAAGGATGGTGAGTGTGTGGGAGGAAGGATGGTGTGTGTGTGTGGGAGTACAGAGTATGTGAGGGTTGAATGGTGTATGCGTGGGAGGATGAATGGAGGAGTGGAAGGAGAGTGTGTGTGTTTGTGTGTGTGTGTGTTGGTCTGGGGGGGGGCAGGACTGGTTCTCGGGGTGTGCGGCTGGGCGCTGGGGTGTGGGGCTGGCCTCTGGTGGTGGCCGTCTGGGCGGGCCGGGTCCCCCCGGTGGCGTGCTGGCCCTCGGCCTGTGGGGGGAGGGGGGTGTCCCTGCGCTCCTGGGCCCGGGCCCTCTGCCCCGTCTGTCCCGGGCGGCCGGTGCCCGGGGGGGTCGGGGACTGCTGCCCTGTGTCCGCGGGGCGGCTCCTGCTGGGGTCTCCTGCTGCTGCCTTCCTGGGCGGGCGAGTGGTCGTCTCTGTGGACCGGTCGGGATCTGTTGCCTGCGGGGGGGCTGGTGGCCTGGGTCTCGGGACCGCTGGCCTGACTCTGGCCTCTGTTCAAGTGAGGTGGCATCTGCATGATCACTCTGCATGGTCACTCCTTCCTGAACGTCTCCACACAGTCTTTGTGTCGCCGTGTGGCCGAGTTCTCCAACACATCCACACAGGTTTCTCTGCGCGTGTTCTTGAATACAGCAGTTTCACTTATATCTATTATCATATTTTTTTTTTTCTTTTTTTTATTATTTCTGTTCTTATTATTATTATTACTCTTACTCTTATTATTATTATTGTTACTATTATCAACTAGTTGTGTAATGACCTACTGGCTAGGATGATCGTAGCTATATATGTTGTAAGTAGTATGGATTACATGGTCTTCTGTATGATGTTTCAAGTCCCCACCCGCACTCCCCACACCCTTTCTGTCCCTCTCTCTCCCCTCCCTCTTCTTTCTACTTTCTTTTCTCTCTCTCTCTCTCTCTGTCCCCTCCGGTCGAGTCCAGCATTAAGAGTCTGATTCAATAAAGTTTTTCATGTCATCAAGAGGGACTTTATACATGTAGTATAAATCCCTGCTTGATAGAGTAAAATTGCCCAGCACCAGACGGCAGCCAGACAATCATTCTGTTTGCAACGATGCTGGACAAGACAGGTTTAAAAAAAAAAAAAAAAAAAAAAAAAGTATGAGCTTTAAAGGGTTAACCATGTGTTAGTTATGCGTAGCAACTGATAAAAACACCTATGGCCAGAAGATAGTGGGTGAGTTCTTTTATGGCTATAACACACACGTAACGTGGATATTTATGACTTGGAATAAATGATAACGATCTAACTGAACTGCTTCCTACAAAACAACAAACAAACTGCTTCAACACACCTGATTCAGATTACTGGGTCATTACCAGGCTTGTGTTAGCTAGGTAATTATTTTACAAATTGGCAACTGGACTAATGTAGATTTGTTGTAATTGGATCACAATGAATCAGCTTGAATTGATTATGTCTGTAAAGTGCCTTGAGAGGACTTTGTTGTGAGGAGGTACTATGCAAATAAAGCTGAACTGAACTGAATCTCACCAGAGGGGCTGCACAGTTATCATCAGTTTCTAACAGTATTCTTGCTTGAGAGGGCCGTTCCTAACAGATAAGTGCTGATAATGTTTGGTTTGTGTGTCCGGGTTACCACATGTTGACGCAGCAGTGGACTGGGCAGCAATGACTCTGGGCGACGAGATGTCATCAATGTAAAAGTGGGCCGTCTGAAAACACACCCTGGAGACAAAAAACCCCACATTTTATTAAAGAGAGCTAATTATATCATAATAAATATAGAAAGTGCAGCGACTGAGATGCATCATTTCCATTAATCTATAAGAAGTCTTAGAAAAAAAACGTTATGTATTTGACTTGAAGACAGAAAACATGAACACAGAAGAGGAAAAATAACAGAAAACCAGCAAACCAGACTGAATCTGATTGGCAGAAACGCCTTTGTTTTCATGGGATTTAGCGTTAGCCCAGATTTAGGCAAAAACATGTTAATCTTCCCATAAACACAGGAAAAAAATCTGTTCTGTAAATCCTCAACATGAGTTTAAACGGATGAGACCGCCTCTGATGAACCTGTGCCATCTTGGCCAGAAATGGACATCACAGATTACCAGCACACAGAAAATAGGGTTCAGCTCTATGATTAAAGAGCAATACTTTGGGAAAACACAAATATTCTACCATAAGGTCTACCAGCTGATACTCCAGCTGCACACAGTACTTCTGGTTGCTCTGAACGTTCTGAGCTAATTCATCCCCTTTAATCGTGATCTCACCGTAATTGTCCTGTTTCTGTTACTGCTCAGCCTTTAAAAGCAAAACTATAATCTGAGATCGTCTGTATATTAAGTTTCATGGGGAGGTTATGTTTTTGGCAGCGGCTGCCTGTTTGTCGTCTGTTAGCAGCATAACTCAAAAAGTTATGGACAGAGTTTCATTAAATGTTCAGGAAATGTCAGAAATGGAATGAAGGAACAACTGATTGGATTTTGGGGGTGATCCAGATCACCGCCTGGATCCAGGAATATTTAAAATAAAAATTTACTATTAGGAGAAAGGGCTAATTTTGCCATTAGAGCTTCTAACTCATCAGAAACATTACAAAGTGACATCATGGCAGATGTTATAAACAACATTTATTGACCCAGATCATGTTGAAATTTTGGATCTAATGATCCAGAAGCTTTAGAATAAAGGGGGTATTGGTGGGCTGTTGGGCCTTTTGGAGTTTTCTGATATGAGTGACCCTATAGTTTGAAGGAGGTCTGCCCTCTGAGTGCTTCTAGTTATTTAATCAATATATTAAATTTCTAAATTGCAGAACAACAAACATCTAACTTCAAATTGTAATACTCATTGATGACTAAAACAGTGTCTGATAAATATATGTATAGTTGTGTGCAGCTGGACAAGCAAGAAAATGAAACGTGGTTGATCTTCTGAAAGACAATTTATTTTAATCAAATATAATAGTTCAGAGATTTGCTCTAATTCTTTTGGTAGTCATTGTTTATGATAGTGCATTTAACATTTTACTTGATTTAAGTGGATTATAATCTGATTACAGCAAAAGAGGTTTAATTGGACTACATGTGGATTAAACTGAACTGTATATTTAAGGCATCTTGAGGTGACTTTTGTTGTTATTGGTGACACAAATAAAAGGTATTAGTATTGAGACCTGGTGATATTGATTGATTTCTCAGCAGGAACTTCTGGCAAAACAAAGAAAATTTTTAACATGGATTTAACTGAATGTTTAGGGGCAAATGTCTAAAAAAGCACATTTCTGTTTTTGTTTGGGCGAATTGAAGCTGTTTGTGTTTGTTTTAAAGCCTGACGTTCAGATTTTTGACTGTTGCTTCATACCCCCTTAAAACTGGACGTGATGGATGAGTCGTAGATCCATAACTGGCTACATGAAAGTGCTACAATAGTAATAAATAAAGGAAGAAAAATGAAATATTGTGGAAATAAGTGAGAAGAACATTTCCAGAAAGAAGCTGCATGTTGTACATGTTCATGTTTTTGCTACTCTATGATTTGATTTGTAAAGTCCTGTAATACTGCTTGACCTCAAACGCACAAACATCTTGTCACAAGGAAGTGAAAAAAGACACAATAGCGGCGATATTAGAGCAGGATTGGCTTTACAAGACAGTTACACAACTCCTTACGCTGAACATAATCAGGCAGATGTCCTTTTCCATCTATTGACCTTTTCTGGACACACTTGAATAAGTGGATGCTCAAAGTGCTGCAACCGAGACACATCCTTCACGAAGGGTTAATCCTCCTGCTCCTCAGATTATCACCAGCTTAGCACTGCTCAATCTTGTAGATACAACAACAAGCAGAGCGCAAAACAAGAACGGGATGTTAAATCTCTGGCATGGCAGATGAGATATGTACAGTTAGAGAAAAATAAAGTGTTTACACTGCATCACAGCATGTCTTTGATTGGATTTTTAAAGTTGGTTATTTCGTGGTCTGAGTGGGTCACATGATTTTCCGTGTTTCAGAAAAACAAGAACTACTGAACGATTTCTGAAAATATTGATCACTTTTAAGAATTTTTGTCAAAATCCATCCTTCTAATGAAAAATGACATTTCCTGAGGTCATTTGAAATAAATCCATAATCAGCAATGAAATGAAATTGAAGGGGATGGTCCAGCTGAACGGCTTCCTGCTGGTCGCCGGCGGCGGAGTAACAGGATGACATGAGAGGTACAACTCTCTCTGAGAGCGCTGATGGTGAACACACACGAATAAAAACACTCAGCACAATGTAAGACAAAGATTGAGCTCATGTTTGCAGAGATTACGCTTCCAGGAAAATGTGACAATCTCTGTTTGACAAACCACCGTGTGCGTGTGTGTGTGTGTGTGTGTGTGCACGCGTCATATTTTTGCTCATATGACAAAAACAGTCACACCTTCCAAAGTATTCAAAAAAAACTTTTGTTTTCACTGGGACACACAGTGAAACCAAAGTGGCCACTATATCAGGTCCACCTTCTAGTACCCGGTTGAACCCCTCTGTCCTTTAGAACTTTCTTCTGGTTGGGTTTGATCCAACAAGGCGTTGAAAATCTTCCTCAGAGCTTTTGCTCCATATTGACATGACAGCATCACACAGTTGCTGCAGGTTTGTCGGCTGCATCCATGATGAGAATCTCCCGTTCCACCACATCCCAAAGCTGCTCTACTGGACTGAGATCTGGTGGCTGTGGAGGCCGTTGGAGTCCAGTGAACTCATCGTCATGTTCTAGAAAGCAGGTGGAGATGATCTGAGCTTTGTGACATGGTGCATTATCCTGCTGGAAGTAGCATCAGAAGATGCTCCACTGTGGTCATAAAGGGATGGACGTGGTCAGCAACAATACTCAGGTCGGCTGTGGTGGTTGAACCAGGACGCTGGTGCTAATTGTTACACCACATTTCCTAAGTTTTTTGTGGAGTTTAGACAACGGCAGCACTACAGCATTTCTGTATTGTTTGCACAAAATTAGTAAATAAATATATTTGAAAATAAATAAATAAATAAAAAGGTCTTTTAATGAGCTCTACCGAACATTTTCATTTAATTTTTATCTCAGTTTCATACTCATGTTGCTGGATGTTCTTTTATCTGAAAAACCTGACCACAAATATAAAGAAAATCAAAACATATTTGTATTTTAGAGATGTTAAAGAACTTTTATTTACACTGTCTGATGTAAGTAAAAGACAAATAAAACCTGTCTGATTGAGGTGAATATTGTTAATCTGCAACACTTTCTTTAACTGGTAAATGATTTCAGCCATCACACTCATGATATTATGAGGCATAACAGTGGTTTTATAATAATCTTTTTAATGATATTTTTAAAATAATTGGGGAAGCGGTAGCCTAGTGGTTACAGAGGTGGGCCTGGGTCTGGAGAACCAGGGTTTCTCTGTGTCTGAAACATGCATTTAAATCTACAGCAGTACTGACCTCCAGTAGATGAGAATACCAATGAGGATGATCAGGCTCAGGACGGTGAGGGTGGAGATGATAGCCAGAGGAACCACCGCCTTCTCTCTCTCCCTGATGGAGCCGATCCTCGACTCATGGCTGCTGTTACTTGCATCTGGAGAAAAGGAAATAAGAGGGCATAAACTAAATCTGCTGCAGGAAGAAGGAACATCTGAGATGCGTCTTTTTTGTAGTTTTCACTAAAATTTGAACCATTATTTTCAGATGCAGACGTAAATGTCATAATACCAGACTGGTGTATTCTTCTGATGAGCTACGATTTGTGATGCTTTTAGCAGAGAAATTACGATAGATTTCTTTGATTTGTTAGTGATATTGTGTTTCCACATCTAAACGATTAATGTAACATGAAAAACATTATTTTTACCTCCGCCAAGGCAGAGATTATGTTTTCAGTCTGTCAGCAACATAATTCAAAAAGTAATGGACAAAATGATGACATTTTCAGGAAATCTCCAATATGGAATAAGGAACAACTGACTATAGTTTGGGGGAGATATGGATCACCACCTGGATCCAGTGTGTTTTTTTTTTTTTTTTTTTTTTTTTAAGTATTGCCAATACCGATACTTTTTTGCTTAAAATTTCACAATCATTGAATGATTTTGGCTTTAAAAATGTAAGAAAATAATAAAGTAACTCTATTGTATTGTATTGGTATTGGTTGGCTCTCATCCACATTATTTGGCTTTTTGACCCCAAAGCCCTGTACAAGAAAAATAACGATCTTTTCACGCTGGTATTGAATAATAATGAAATTGGACTTGATATCGATACTACTGATATTTGGATTGATCCTCCCAGCCCTAGTGCAAGTGGATGAAGTAACATGTCAGACCTGAGGACAGGAAACAGAGAGGAGGCACGGAAAAACAATGCAATAAAAAAATGAATAATTTATTATTATTATTTTGTTATTAGGACTGATAAAGCTCCTAAAATGATTGACAGTTCCACCGCAGGGGACCTTCGTGAATGATGATGATAAGGATGGTAGAAGCTGTGGTAAGTAAGCTGCACTGCTTTCACATCACTGAGGTTCTGTTCCGAGTAAAGACGCCCAGTAAACCCAGCAAGTCTGATCCATATTAGCCAAATTAACGGTGAACACGTAGTTAGCAATGAACAACTAGTTAACAGTGAACACGTAGTTAGTGGTGAACACGTAGTTAACGATGAACAACTAGTTAACGGTGAACAACTATTTAAGGGTGAACATGTAGTTAGTGGTGAACACGTAGTTAACGATGAACAACTAGTTAACGATGAACAACTAGTTAACAGTGAACACGTAGTTAGCAATGAACACGTAGTTAGTGGTGAACAACTAGTTAACGGTGAACACGTAGTTAGTGGTGAACACGTAGTTAACGATGAACAACTAGTTAACGGTGAACACGTAGTTAGTGGTGAACACGTAGTTAACGATGAACAACTAGTTAACGGTGAACACGTAGTTAGCAATGAACACGTAGTTAGTGGTGAACAACTAGTTAACGGTGAACACGTAGTTAGTGGTGAACACGTAGTTAACGATGAACAACTAGTTAACAGTGAACACGTAGTTAGCAATGAACACGTAGTTAGTGGTGAACAACTAGTTAACGGTGAACACGTAGTTAGTGGTGAACACGTAGTTAACGATGAACAACTAGTTAACGATGAACAACTAGTTAACAGTGAACACGTAGTTAGCAATGAACACGTAGTTAGTGGTGAACAACTAGTTAACGGTGAACACGTAGTTAGTGGTGAACACGTAGTTAACGATGAACAACTAGTTAATGGTGAACACGTAGTTAGTGGTGAACACGTAGTTAACGATGAACAACTAGTTAACGGTGAACACGTAGTTAGCTGTGAACATAGTTATGATGAAGTGATGAAAACACACCAATGAAGCAGCCATTTTATTAACTGGTTAACTGGTTGTGTTTACAGGTTAAAAGAGCAAATCTTAAATTTAGCTCTTTGTTCTGAACTAAATAATTTCATTGGCAGTGAAAACATTATTTTCTAACCGTCATTCATCAACGTTAACAGTGAGTCAGCAAATTTCAGATTTTCTTTATCGGTCTATCTGTTATTGGTTGTGTTAGTCCGATACTTTTGGGTTAAAACATGTTACAGGCAGCTTCTGTGTAGGTGTTGGATAAATAAACATTTTTTAATATTGTTTATTTATTTAGCCTACACTTAATGTAAAAAAGAAAACACGCTCTATATGTAAATACTGATGCAGCTGTTTGCCTCTTTACCAGAAAATCCAATAATTCTGGACTTGACTACATCATTATAATAACAAAAAATAAATAATAATAACAATAATAATCTCCATTCAATCTTTAGTTAAACCTGGTTGATATAACATAGAAGAGAAGAGCAGCAGCAGACACACTGTTTCTACACTTAACTAAAAATAGTTTTCATCTAATTCATCATTTCTCACATCTGTTCTTTTTGTTTTCTTTCTCCTTAAAACATGAAGTAGGATGAAGCTGCTCTAAAATCCAAACATCCATCAATGTTCTGAGTTTTATTTTATTAACAAACAACACTTTTTGGAAGGTATTTTACTTGTCTACTCTCACAGATTCCTGCTAACTGCATCGTTTTAGTGGCTTTCAGAAGTTGCACTGTTGATGTTCACATTTAAGGGAGCTCACAGATTAGTTGTGTACATGAACGTACGTATATGGGCCAAAATGCCAGGGCCGATTTTTGTCCCAGTCCCTTCTGGTTTACAAATTGTTTCGTATGAAAAATGCTTTATAAAAAAACCGACTGATTGCTTGATTGATTGATGTATTGATTGACTGAAACCTAAAACTAAGTTTCTCTCATTCTGCATAGATTTATTAATCCTGGAAGGATATAATATACACTGATGTTTGATAAACCAGAGCCATAAGTTTATGTTTAAGGCTCAGAAAGACTATGAGGTGTTATGTGTGTCTCTATTCAAACTGTCCCAGCTTTGACCGTCAGATCTCAGATATCTTCAGAAACTATTTATAACCCAACAATAAACACGTCACATTTAAACCACCAACAAAATAGACACACACAAAGGCTCCTGATCAACAGTCCATCACATTTTATGTGAGGGCGCATTGATCAAATCCCACCTGCACACGTGCACACCCGAGCTGGTTCATGCATGCAGCATAATGGCTGAGCTCCTTCTTTCATTGTATCATCACCAGGAAGGAAAACTGGTGGACTAACATTGATCGGGAGGCTGTTTGTCATATGTGAACTGTTCTGCGCTAACTGACCCAGATCAGTCATGTATGGCTGGATCGGCCCTTTTAACTCGTTCATAAAGAAGCTGCGGTGTGATTTCTACATGCTATAAACTCATCCACCACGTCCTTCAGCAAACAGATCTTTGTCTGCCTGTCATTGACCTTGGACACAAACAGGTGTTATGGTTGATAGAGAGAGAGGAAAAAAAAGGATTTTGCAGCATGAACAACATCCAACAGCCTCTAACCCTACACCTTTAACTGAGACGTCACAAGATTAAATTTCTGTAGGTAGACAATATGTCTCAATACTCTTTGTTCTAGTTCAGTCGTTTCTATACCATGTTGTTTAGATAACACAATGTTAAAAACCATTTTAAAATATTGTTGCTACTGTTAGAGCCTCCACTAAGGTTTCAAACCAATATGTGGAGGGCAAACTGGCAAAGGAATGAAAGCTTTTCAATATTATTAATAATCTTTAAAACATCAAGGCCAACACAGAAATATTACTGGCTACTGTAATGGGCAACCTATCCACCTAAACAAGACTTGCTGACATTCAGAAAAATAAACAGGGAAATCTCACAACTACAGAAACAGACCAAACAAACTGTAATTCATTATACAAAACACCAGAATATTCCTTTTTTATATAAAGTTTCCGTTATCCTGGTTATTGTGTATGTAAAAAAATCATCCTCAATATTAACAGAAACCAGAAACACTTTATAAAAACTTAATAATTCATAAATTTCTACAAATGTAAATAAAATCTGAACAGTAGATGATTAATTTAGAAATATCATGTGTAAGGTTCAATTTATGTCAAAAACAAGTGTTGATGTAAACCAGCTGAATGTTTAAAGAGCACTACTGCCCTCTGGTGGCCGTTTAAAGTATTTCTAAAGAAAAGATGTCATTCTTTGACAAACTGACAGTGGGCTTTATTCCTTGGAGCTAAAGTAAACAACATGTTTTTGCTTGAAAATGTTAAAATATATGATTTGAAATCAATCATTTAAAGTGCCTTGTTTTTTATGCTTATGTGGAACTAAAAAAAACCTCCTCTGATTCTTTGAAGTTGTAGGGTTTGTTGTCTCTTTCTCGCTCTCTTTTCTTTTCTTTTTTTACCTGCGACTGGCTCTTCCTTCTCCGAACCTTTTTCTGTACGCTCTGAGATACTGAAGTCGGACGACGTCTCACTGTCGTAGAGGCTCTCGCCCTGCCCTGAGCCGCTCTCCTCTGTAACGCCCATCAGCGAGGGTGAAGCGGAGGTTGCCGAGGATAACGTTGGTGCTGCTGTGCTTCCTACCTCTGCAGTTATGGAAATGCCACTCCCACTTTCAAAATAGAAAGCAGAAGGGTGTTCTTCCAGTTCATCTGGGCTCTGGCCAGATTCCACAAACGGGAACGGAGACGGAGGGGGAGTTTTAACGACTTTGGCTGAATGAGAGAGGACGTTCTCCCCAGAAGCCGAGGTTTGAGCCCTGTCCCACTCTTGATCTATGCCTTCCTGAGAGTCAGGGAAGATGGCCGAGCCAGACGCACTGCTGCTAGTATCTAACACATGTCCTTTTGGGGTTGGGGGTAAGGAGGAGGAGACTGTGGGTGAGGAAGGGTGGGGAGACATCTTCTCTGAAGATGGCAACCAAGAATCCATACTGGCAGACACTGTGGCTGCAACAGAAACATGCAGGTCACTATGGGTAGACTGGAGAAACTGGGACAATGATGGAGAAACAACACTATGGGAGATCAACATCTGGTCTAAAGACAGACCATCAGAGCCCACAACCGGTAGAGAGTGTGGGAGGATGTCTATATCAACAGAGGCCGAAATATGGTCCACCCCAGAGCAAAGTTCTAGGCTAGAAAAGTCCCAGGCTGGTGACGGTATTGGTACATGAGGAGAGGCATGCAGCCAGGATGAAGATGCTGAAGGCTCCAGAGAACAGCCACACATTATGTCCCCATCGCTAGCTAAAGGAAACCCATCACCACGGATCTCAGGGAGAAAAGATGTTATTGTTCCCCCCGTAGCATATCTCGAGTCCTCAAAACCAGCTGATACAAGTCTGGATAAGCCCGGAGTGGAACCAGAAAGAGCAAAGTCACTAGAGAGAAGAACTGAAGGCTGTAGTGTAGGGCTGAGGGAAAGAGAGATATCTGACAGGGACAGATCCCAGGAAGGTTCAGACAGTTTGGTCGCAACAGTGGTGCCAGACGGACCCACCCCTATTTGAAGTGGAGGAGTATCACTAAATGCTGAGGGATCAACTGAAGACTGAGACAGCATATCGCCATTACTACCACTATCATCAAAACCCACACCAGGATAGACAGAGTTAGCCTCCAAACCAGACAGGGGGTGAGAAGGGTGTGGGAGGTGAGGCAGGGTGGAGGCAGAGAGTGTGGCAGCTGGAGGAGAAGCCAGGTCGTTGCTAGACAACGCTGCAGTAGCATCATGCTTGAAGGTCACTGCAGAGGCAGACAACACAGGCCACGAGGAGAGAGGGTCATGCAAGCAGGTGGGAGGGGTGGCGTTCGGGTCCAAGGTGTCACACAGAGGGGAGGAGGAAGAGGAGGTGGAGAAAGAGATGAGCTCACCGTTGGACATCGACTTCGTCGCCTGCAAGAGAACACCACTCAACAGAACAGAGATTGTTGTAGATGAGAAATGAGCCATGCTGGGACTTGTTGGACTCTTTGGGATGCTTTCACTTGAAGGTGAAGTAGTGATGTCTTCGCTTACAGATCCTACCAAACCATATTTGGTCTCTGGCTGGAAGGATGATGATGTTGATAATGTGCTTCTCCTGTCTTCACTCTGAGATGCCACTGTGGTCGTGGTGGGAACATATTTAGAAACACTCTTCACATCTTCTGTCTTTGTGCTAGAGACTCTTGGAGATATGGTGCGTACACCATCTTCTGCTTTTTCTGAAGCACCTCCTGGACTTATTTTGGCATGTAAAGGAATCGTGTAGGTAGCTGTTGATGGTCCTTTGGTGGTGGTAGAGACATAAAAGAGAGTGTTGCTGTTGTGGACAGCCCTTCCTCTGGTTTCTGGTGGTTTAGCAACCTCTTGTGGCTGCGAGTGCATTCTTTGAGAATGGCCTGATGTTTGACCTGGTTGGGTGGATCTGAGAGGAGTCGGCTCAGTGGTGGTTTTCTTTTGAGCCAACTCTGTTGTCACAGCTCTGACATCAGGTAAGGGTAAAAGAGGCGGTGGAGAAGTTGTTGTCCTCGGTGAGTTAGAGGCACTCCAACTTAAATCAGTTTTCTTGTTTTGGTTCACTTCATTCCAAAACGGATCAGGTTCATAGTTGTCCTGTGGGTGACAGCAGGTTTAGCAGTGAGAAGTAACTGGTATGTTTAAATGATAAAAAAGGAGGGGAAAAAAGAGTTTTCTTACCTCATAAAATTCATTTGAATCTGGATCCAATGCATTTTCTGAAAAAGTAAAACAATAACTTAAATAACTTCTACAAATCATAAAATAGCAAATTTAACCACAACATTATAAGGGATAAAACAATTAGTAAAACACTGAAAAAAGGTGAAACCACAAACTTTAAAATAAGAACCATGTCCTTGATTCAAACTTGAAAATTATCATCAAATCTGAAAGTTGCTAATAAAGGAGGGGTGAAACAATGAGGAAAAAAAGGGATAAAAAGAAAAGGTTACACACATCATCTTTCATTTAGACTCCATTTTTTTCACTGAGACAATACAAAGTGGTGACCGACACTTGCATGCTAGAAACTACGTACTCTCATGCACGGATCTTTTAAAGGAAACAAACAAAAGAAATCCTCAAACAACAAGCATTTGCAACTCATAACGTTTCTATCAAATTTCTTTTTCTGGCTCATCTCTGCAGACGAGTCAGAAAAAGGGAATCTGAAGTACAAACTCCGATAGTCTGAACTTTTTGTTTTTTTAGTATGTAAACTCTAACCATCACATGAAATGAGCAAATGCCTCCCAGTTTGACTGAGCTCAGACTCACACCACACAGTGGGCGTATTGAGGGGGGGCAGGTGTGCAGCTCTTACCTGTGTGAGGCTAAGTGACACATCATGGAGACCAGGTCAGACTGGTCTGTGAAGCATGAGGTGGAGGTTTAAAAGTTTAATGAACTGGGTTTGAGGGTAATAAGTTGGGATTGAAAAGGGGCTTAAGTAACATTTTGACTGAAACTTTAAAGTATTAAGAGCCAGTGAGACAGAAAAGTGTTAGTGAAAATAAATGTGAAGTTAAACAGAAGTATAAAATCATTACAATATTTGTACCACGACTCATTTTAATCCATTTTTAACAAAGGAGTACATCCAAGTAAAATCTAAATTGTTTAAATCTTCATTTTTCCCTTTATTTCAAAATATTACATCTTTTCTAGTAACTTGTGATATAAACAGCTAATAACTCATTAGAAACCTACAAACTCGATTCAGTGTGTAAAATGTAAAAAACAAAAAAACAAAACAAAAAAACAAACATAATGTCATGACTTACAAATCTTAACTAATTTTTTTTCTCCTAATAGAACATAAACAACATATCAGATGTTGAAACTTTGACAATTTACCACTTCATGGAAATGGCCAGCCTGGCTTCTCCCGTGTAGCCATGCTGGATGAAATATGTTGTTTAGCATCGTCTTGCTGAAATCTGCAAGGTTTTACCTGAAAGAGACATTATCTCTTTGCTCTTAAACCTCCGTGTACTTTTCAGCATTGGTGGAGCTTCATGGATGTGGAAGCTGCTCACGCCAGAGGCACTAATGCAGCCCTAAACCATCAGAGATGCAGCTTTTCACCGGTCCACTGATAACAAGCTGGATGCTCCCTCTCCTCTTTAGTCTACAGGACAGTGTCCATGTTTTCCAGAGAGAATTTCACATTTTCATCCATCTGACCACAGAACAGTTTCCACTTTACCTCAGACCATTTTAAATGAGCTGTGTAACAGAGGAGACAACAGTGTTTCTGGATCATGTTCAAATTTGGCTTCTTCTTTGCATGATAGAGCTTTAACCTGCAAACGACTACTTTCTCAGTCGTTTGTTCAAACCTTTAGCAGATGTGCTGCCATCAGATTCAAAATTAGCTAATATTTTCCAAGAAAATGTCTTAGTTTCAACATCTGATATGTGGTTTAAGTTGAACTGGAAATAAAATGGGGGTTCAACAGATTTATAAATCATTACACTTAGTGTTATTTACATTTTACACACTATCCCAACTTTTTGAAAATTGGAGTTATAACGAAAAATGCTATTTTAATTTGTTAAATAAACATTTGATTATTGTTGATGCTGCAAAAGGTTTAATTAAATTTTTTGCATTTAAACTAATTATTCCTTGATGAAGAGCAGAACAGTAGTTACAAGAAGACAAGGTGAAAAGAAAAATCATGATCTGCAGATCTTCCGAAGGTAAAGGAAACTAATATTAAGGATTTTGTTTTCACACAATAAACATAGATAGAGAAAAAACATCTTTATCCATCCCCAAAGTAAATATAGCATTTTTGTTAGGGTTTGTTAGAGCTGGGAGGTTTGATGAGCTGCTGTCACATTTAAACATTGCAGCATTTATGTTTGTCTTGTCAAAAACCTTCTCAGCGACCACAGTGGCCTCTTCTGCTTGTAAACTGAGCAAACACACATAAAACATTTGTTCATGCAAATCCAAAATGTTGCAGATTACTATACATTCATGCAAGCAACACCAAAACAGGACGTGGGGAGTTTCTTTTCTTCGTAACAAGAGATATTAGTTTATTTAACATTAAATCCAGCTGAAATACAAAGTTAGTTATTCTAGATCCTGTCAACAAAAACAGCTACATCGTGGATACAAACATTTCTCTTACTGTGAGAGGCAGAAGAAGCAGATGGTGCACCATAAAAGCAAAACAAAGCTTTATTATTCCAAGTGACAAAGAAAGGACGACAAAAATGACCCAGTGACAACAAACTGCACATGCGCTGACATCTTAAACACAGCCAGGATTATAAAACAGAGAAAAGTCAAATAAAACAGAAGAAAATAAGTGAAACTTAAGTATGACTCTCTCTCTCTCTATATATATAAATTTTATTAGGGGTGGGACTTAATGCATTAATTACATTTATTAATTACCATCAGATATTAATGCCTAATAATGATTAGTGTGGACACAAACATTTTATAAGTTAAAGGTACTGTAACATGTTGTGGACTCCTAATCAGAGAACAGCTAACGTGCTTAAAATGACAATTTAATATTAGATCTATTCACTGTTGGCCAGAGATATTTTCTATTTCTTTTTTTTAATGTTTTGAATTGAAATGCAATTAAATGCACTTTTTCAGACATAACTAGAACTTGAGTTTAAAATATTAAAGTCTGATTAAGCCATCCACTAAAATCCATTTAAATAAAAAAATGTTGCTTTTTGGGGCAAATATTGCTATGCATTAAAATGTGATTAATCAATAATAATTCAAATTTAAAGGCTCTAATTAATTAGATTAAATTTTTTAATCAAGTCCCACCCCTAACCTTTAGATATAAATGTATGTATAGGGGAGGAGGAATGAAAAATGTATAGAAAAGGAATATATATGCATCTAAAACTTGTAGCAGGGTTCAGAGCAGGGGTCGCCATCTTTGGTCCTTTTAGGGCTACCGTCCTGCAGGTTTTAATGTTTTCCCTGCTGCAACACACCAGATTCAAATCACTGGGTCATTAAGTGGCTTATGCATAACTTGATGAGGTGTGTTTCAGCAGGGAAAACACCTAAAAGCCATCGAAGAGCAGAGTTAGTGACCCCTGGTTTAGAGGGAGGATGAACGGAGAAATATGGTTGGAGTTGTACACAACGTATGTACAGAACAGAGGAGCAAATGAAAAAAGGGAAAGTTCACACTTCTGAATAACTTGTATTTCTCCCTTTATTTTAAATAATGACACTAGAAGATTTTGATCAATAATGACTGACAAAGTCACAAGTTTGACTTAAAGTAAAGCAGATAGAAATTCTGAATTATTGTAAAAATATATACAAAATTCGCTTTTGTAATTTCTACTATATTTCTTATTTATTTTTTAAGAAGCCAGAAAAGAAGCTTTTGATAATTCAGCTTTCATCCAGACAAAGTGAAATGACAGAGACAGAAAGGAGATCTCTACAGTTGGTCTGCTGAACTACGCTTGGGGTCGGGCACGGTCGCTCTTACCAGGGTTGTCGATGGGCATGACGGCGATTATTGAGTCGCTCACACGTCCGTACAGGCCGTTGGTGCAGACAGCCACCACCTGGACCTCATAGCTGCTGTTCGCCAACAGGTTATCAAGAATTGCTCCCTGGTAACAATATTAACAGTTTAAATCATTTAATCATTCTTATACAGGACAGTTAATAAATTAATATCAACTTATTACAGAAAAACAGCCGACCAGTGATGCATGGATTCATCAAATAAACATAATACTAATCTATGTAAAAAAATAAATAAATAAATGAGACTTAGTTCTCTTTCTACTTTGTCACTTAATAGTGCTGAATAAAGACTCTTCAGTCAAAGGAAAAGAAAAAGCACGGAGGAAAATACAACCTGCCTTCACGGGTTCTTTCTTCATATTTTTGTTGAGTCTGAGAGAGAATATCTACAAGAAAAACCTGTTCTGAGCCCAGCTCTGAACCAACCGATGATGAATCTGAAAAATACACAAGCGCCACTAAAAACTTGACTCGTGGATTTTTGGAAGGTCCTGCCATTTCTGCCATGAAGCATGTCTAAAACTAATTAGGACCTTTTCCTCTACATTATTTTACCTTAGTGGCCTTATGTGGAAAAAAACCCCAGTGTACTGTAAATATCACCAAATGATATACAAACAACAACAACAAGGAAAAAGGTTTTAATTACATTTTCATTAGTGGATTTAATTGGTTTGGATTTGAGTATTTTTGTATGTTTTTTATTTAAATTCCTGTTTCTGAAAAGATAATCCTGCAGCGACTGACCCCGATCATCTAAAGCTCTATAATGATTTTCTTTCTGGGCCAATTAAAAAAAATCTTTAAATTTTAAGACAGAAGCTGCAAATTCAGGCTTATTAAATGGTCTAGATTTCAGGGGAGGAAACATTAAAGTTGTTTGGTGGAAATTGTCATTTATATTTTGAAGGTGAAGATATTCTCACCACATCCTGATCTCCGTCAGTCAGGTATTCAGACAGGAGAGATTCCTCTGCATTGACCAGGTGGTAGGTGACTGAGTACTTCTCAATGCTGGCATCGTAAACTGCCCGAGGACGCTCCCACGTCACCAGCAAGCTGCTGAGGTTGTAGGGCGCCGCCTGGATGTTCTCTGGCTCTGAACTGCAGACTGACAGAAACAAAACACAAACTGAAATCCTGTAGATACTCTCGATATTACGGGCTTAAAGGATCGAGCTTGGTTACAGAAGGCATCTTGTGGACTCCAGTGACACCCCATTCACAGAGAGTTTGAGTTACTCCCCTCAGGGCGGCACTTTAGAGAAAAAGATCTATGAGAGTTCCTTTATACCCAATGAGGTTACTGTAGTCAACAAACTGCGGCAGCTGATACATTAGAGCAGGGCTTCCCAAACTTTTCCATGCTAAGGCCCTCAAACAACATTAGCTTCTGGCTGGGGAACCCCAAACCCAAAGACAATGCTACAACATATGTTTAGAATGTATTTTCTTACTTTTTATTCACTATTCAATAATATTACATTTGTTTAGCATAAGAAAATTATTAACAAACATTTCAGCATTGAATAATAAACTTTTCAACCAAGGACAGAAAAAAAGAAATCGAACCTCTCTCGTGCATGTGTGTGATTACACTAGTGGGACTCTAGAGACAAAGAGGACACAGTTCGGGCAATCATGGCCATTTTTCTGTATGGATTTTAGTTGACCATGAGTTCTTGTGTTTTTTGCAGCAGAGTCCTCCAGGGCAGGGCTGTTGGTCTGCTCCTTAAGCTATTTGTTGTCAAAAATCTGTCCATTTTTCGCTTGCTAGCTACATGCTAGCTTGAGGAGCAGACCAACCTGATAGGTCTACACATATTAAAACATCATCGTAACAAACTTGCTGCTGGACCTTTTTTTTTTTTAAGCTTCCCTCTAATGGGCTCGACACACGACCAACGACACCGACAGGTGAAACCCATCACCACCCAGATGAAACCCAACACACAGGACGTGACAAACAGCAGCGACGCCGGAAAATATTCCTGGTCAAGAGTGAACAGACCTGAAGTTAAAGTGCCATTTTAAGTTCTTTAACTAACAGCCCCAGTTGTTCTCTGATCTATCTCTCTCTCTATTTATAGTTATTATTATTTTTAATAGTTTGTTTTCATGTTTTTCTTAGTTATTGATCTTTTTTTGTTATTTATTCATTTTCATATAATTCTTATTTATGCTTTAAATTAAAGGTCATAGTAATAAAAACTAACCACCAGCATTAAAGCTTTTTTTTCCAAAAGAGAAATAATTGTAATTGAGAATCAGTATTTCATTATCATTTATTTTTCTAAATCATGCTTTTTACTTAAATTGAGCAACACTACAAGAGTAGTCTACTATTAACTAGGCAACAAACAAACAAAAAATAGAAGTGAAATAAGAGGTTGTTTTAATGGTTCTGGGTTAAAGTTCAGATTAGCACTGTGAAGATTATGCACAGGACAAACATTGTGAAGTCCTGGATTAACACAGATTAAAATGGGCAGGATGAGAATAATGGATCCATGACAGCAGACAGGAGGAGGAGTCTCCAAACCCAGACAAATTTCTTTCTGAATCTCTGCTCTCATGTACTTTAACCTCTCACTTTTGAGGGATCATGGTACCAGAGGTGTGATTCTGGGAATGTAAACAGCAGCTAACCCACATGCACAAAAAAAAAAAAAAAAAAAAAAAAAAAAGAAATTCCATCATTTATACACTTGTTTTGCTCATTTAGAAAAACAACCAGCTGTTAGAAACAGAAATCAGGTCTGATATGTGTGGCTACCTATCTGAGACCACTAGAGGGCAAACCCCACCAGGAGAACAACCAACCAGGCACTTCAACAGGAATCATCTCGTCTCAGCAAGCAGCCGATTACTAAATGGTTTTCAGTGAAACCACAGCATTTAAAGAAAACGTTAGATTTCTGTTTCTGTATCTATAGCTCACTGTTCTGTTATTTTATACACAATAACTGCCACCAACCTGGTGGGACAAGGGTCCAACAGCAGGAAGAGACACACCTAAAAAGCCATGCTTTGGGATTTTACTGATCAACAGACATGACAAATTTAACATATGACCAGAGGATTAGTTGTTCCTGAAGGAGAACCACCACTGCTGCTAAATTATTGGTTCGAATATGGGAGTTTTAGGCCACTTAGGAAAAAATGGCTCTGGGAAACACTTTTTACCCACAAATCTGCCAGTTTTCATGGATTTTATGCTACTAAAAACATGAAAACCAGAGACGTTTAGAAATAAACAACCATAGTGAACCTCCAATGAACAAAGTGGTGGTCAAACAAGCCAAAATGTCTAATGTTGTATGAGAAGATTAAGATTATTTTCAGAGTTCAGATGTGAGGTCAGCTCTAAATATCTTAAAAAGCTAAGCTTTATAATGTCATCCAACAAATATTTAATCTTTGAATCAGAGAAATACTCATCAGATCAATTCCTGGTATCTGGAACTACAGAATCTGCTGCTTCAGACCAGCTTCTACAAGGCCAAGCAGATGAAAACATGGAAAAATCTAGTCTAAAACTACTAGATAAATGAGACAGGAAAGCAGCTATGGATTTTATCACCACATGAGCTTTAACTTATCCAGACGCTAACAGAGAAGGATTTTAACCAACTAAAGTGATTTACAAACCTTTAACCAAGTGATCACTAAAATCTCTTGGCTCAACTCCTTTTGTTCCCAACCAAAGGTTCAGAAGACACGTTTAGATTCAGAAGTCAGTATCATCCTCAGAATCTCTGACAATATGTTAAAATACGTTTGCCAGATGTTGGATAACCAAGGATAAAAGAAAAACAGGCAACTAAAGTTGCACAGGGATTGACGACATCTGTCTTCCATCTGGAAATATTGTGGATAAGCTAGCTTTAGAAACATGAACTCTATGAATGTATTTGAATCTAATAGTCCCACTTGGGCACATATAGAACTGTTATGAAAAATTTCAATCACCCTTCCTCTGGAGGTTTTCATTTCTAAATTTTGCTTTCAATTTACAGATTGATCTATGTTCATACCCTCACCTATGGTCACCTAACCGAAAGAACAAGATCGCAAATACAAGTGGACTAAATGAGTTTCCTCCGCAGGGTCTCTGGAATCTCCCTTAGAGAGAGGGTGAGAAGCTCGGACAGCCAGGAGGAAATTAGAGTAGATATGCTGCTCTTCCACATCCGGAGGAGCCAGATGAGATGGCTGGTTAGGAAATGGTGGAGGGACTGTCTATTACCTGGCTTGGAAATGCCTCAGGATGAGCTGGAAGAAGCCTGGGGTGGATGGATGGATGGATGGATGGGTGGGTGGGTGGATGGATGGATGGATGGATGGATGGGTGGATGGATGGATGAATGGGTGGGTGTGTGGGTGGGTGGATGGATGGATGGATTCTTGTTCCCACACTTACTTTGTGATGGAATTTAGATTTTTGGGATATTTGGATGCCTGTCTTCTGTTATGTTGATAATGAGTCATATAAAAAGCAGCATGTCCTTTTCTGTCTGGAACGCACCTTAGAACTGCTGCATGCTTTCTACTGACTGTTACCCTTCTGATTAGATTAAAGACTTGTTTTTATGAAAGTTTTACTTCACTTCTCATCATGTATCTTTTAAAAATTCTATCTGATTGATACCTGCAAATACTACTCATATGATGCAGGGCTGAATGCTAATTAACTGTCCAGTTGCACTCCATCAGATCCAGATACCCCATCCTTCTCTAACACCAACCACTAGTGTCCATCCACATCGCCCCTGTCTCTGATCACCTGTCAGTGGTCTTAGTGGCCGACTGGTGTAAATGACAGAAATGGTACACACCTGGTGTTAAGAGCTCCTCGATGCCAGTGTAGGAGGAGAACACCTGACCCACGAACTGCTCCTGCTGCTCCCTGTAGTTGTTCTGTAGGTAGTCCATCAGCATCACGTACCCAGCCTGCTGCATCGTCATCACATCACAGAACATCTCCAGCTGCAACACAGGAGCCGTGCATGGTAACAAAAATAAATCAAAAACCTGCAACTGATAACAGTTTTTCATTTAAACTGACTGTATTGTTAACTGGAGGAGTGGACAGTAATTTCAGCTAATGATCAACTCTAATGAACAGTTGCTGGAGTTTTAGGAGATGAATGTTGTCCCATTCTGGTCTGATGCAGAATTCTGCTCAACAGTCCTGGATTTTTGGTTTCAAGAAGCTTTAGGTGAAAGGTCTGGACTGCAGGCAGGCCAGTTCAGCAGCCGGACTCTTCTCCTGTGAAGCCATGCTGTGATGGATGCAGGATGTGGTTTAGCATTGTCCTGCTGAAATCTGCAAGGTCTTCCCTGAAAGAGGCGTTGTCTGGATGGAACAGATGTTGATCCAAAACCTTCATGTACTTTTCAGCATCAGTGGAGCTTCACAGATGCTTTATCCATCTGACCACAGGACAGTTTTCCACTTTGCTTCAGACTATTTTAGACTTCAGACAGACTTCAGACTGTTCCAACCTTTTATAGATTTGTTGCTGCCATCAAATTCAAAATCAGTTAATATTTTCCATGGAATGATAATATTTTACACAGTGTACTACCTTTTTTGGTAATAGGATTGTAAATACAGCTAAGTAAATTACTTTGCCATCTTGTCTATAAACCTGAAACAACTTGAAAACAGCACACAGGAGCTTTTCCCAAATCATTTGAGACATAGAGAAACCATCAATGATGCTGGAATTGCTCCAAGTGAGTCACTTCCCCTTGGTTACAAAATAACCATTACCGTAATAAAAATGAATTGACGTGACAGCAGAGCTAAAAAAAAAAAATAGTGATTCTAATTATTAAGTTGAGTTAGGGTGACCTGAGCTGGAATGTAAACCAGCTGGGACATGTCACAGAGCGTTGGTGAAACCAGCAATCTGCCTCCAACATCCAATCTGGGATGATTTATTCTTCATATTAACTGCTTTAATAGTAGTACAGATACTTATAAAACCTTAAATGTGTCTGCCTCCCTGTGCAGGCTGATAAAAAAAAAGGACCATTGGAGTGTTGAGAGTACACTCATTGAGTTACAGTGCATGGAACATTAAAGAAGGTTGAGGACTGTGTAAATACTTGTTAAGAAAAAAAACTTTTTTTTCGTGTGTAAAGCCTCTTTCCCTCACAGCAGCGTCTTCGTTGGAACAGAAAAACGGTCTGGACCACAGCAGGCGTCCCGCTACAACCTTATTGTTCAGACCCTTTTGTGTGCGAGTTTTCACATGTATGTGCATATGTATGTCCATACATTTCCATAGCTTGAAGAGCGTAGAGACCTTTTGTAAGACAGTATTTGTTCGGTGTATGGTTGTCACTCATACTCAGCCTGAAGGGAAGTCTCTTACACACAAACACACAGCGCTCTGTTGACAGCCTCACCCTTCACTGCCGTGTTTTCTTTAACTGTGGTATGATAATTCCTCCTTTCAACTCTTCTGACACATTTCTAAGAGCTTGTTTACCGACATTGCTGTAATTGTGTTACTTGCCTTTTCATCTTAGACAAAAACTCTGAAGCTGAAGTCTGATTCTTCATCGGTTGTTGGGCAGGACATGGGGCCTGGGTACAATGTGTACATATTTTTAATCTCTGCTTATCGTTTTTCTGTTTGCAAATCATTTTTCTCCTTTTAGCAAGAAGTTGGTTTTAATTCAAATTGATAAAAAAAAACATTAGAATAAATTCTAATGTTTTGTTTTTGCCTCTGAGAATAGCTGTAGATTTTATGCTGTAACACTTTAGAAATTTTTACAAGGTGTTCCGGTGAGGAAGTTTAGCAACAACTAATTTGAAGCTAGTAAACAAGGACAAAAAACCTGGAAATATTCAGCAGAAACAAGATCCAGTCAGAGCTAATTTAGATTTGTGGAAAGGGTAAAGTTAGACAGAGATCCAATCAGATATAATCTCCCTGTGTGGCAAGAAGAAGGCGATCATATTTGATCTAACCTCAGAGAGGTGGTACAGCTAGCTAGTGACAGCTAAATAGCTAGTGGCAAAATGTTACCAGCTGGGAGAAAGAAGAGAGACGACATATGGACATATTTTACATTTAATGTAAAGTAAAATAAGGTGCTTTGTAAACTGTGTAAAGAAACCATCACTGGTGAAAACACAACTAATTTCAAGCAACATTTGCATGCTGGCCATCCTTAAAAAGCTAAACATGCTAATGCTAACATTGTATTAGAGCTGCAGATGTTTTGATAAGGCTGCAAACTTAATAATACATACCTATTAATGTTAGTAATCAGAGAAACAAATGATCCATTATTCTGAGATCATCAATCATTCAACAACTAACTTGCACAAATTTAAAAAACGTGTTATGTTATAAACCTGGATATTTCCCCATACATCACAATTGGCCTCATGTTAAGAGATTAGGTAACAACAGATGGCTACTGAGTTCAATTCATCACAGGCAAATAGATGTGTTATGTTAAAATGACTTCCATAATTCAATGGAAGCTTTGAGAACTAATGAACTGGTTTTGCATTTTACATCATAGTTGACTATCTACTATAGATTTAGTCAATTTTGAAATAATTTAATTGGTTAAATAAAACTGGACTAATAGTCACTTGATTCAGATTAAAACATTTTGTTTATAACTAAATAACAATTAGACTTTAAAACTAACTCAAAATTAACTTTATCGATTGTAATGCAGATTTTGCAACTTGTTTAAAATGCACAGCAAATATTCTTTTCTTAGAAATATTAAAAAAATTTTTTTTATTTTGTTCAATAGTTTTCTACTCCAAATTCAAATTATATGGATGCAACAAGCCATTATCAAGTTCAACATTATGACCCATTCATTTTAGTCAGGTGTGTTGCAGCAGTGAAACATCTACAACCTGCAAGACAGTAAACATTAACCAGAGTTTTAGATCCTTGCTCTTGAGCAAACACTGGGTTGTATTGAGAACTTTACATAAAACATATATCCAGGAAAGCCAAAGCCTAATTTCTCACCTGCTCATCAGATATGACCACCGTGTTCTTGAAGACAATCCACTCCACAGGCTCGCTGCAGGGTGGTGTAGTCAGGGAGCCGTTGTAGATGAAGTATTTATCAGTGAAGTTGGGCAGGAGACCCTGCAGAGTGAAGGGTGCGATCTCAGCACTCTTACCTGGACCACAAATAAAAAATGAAGTAATTAAAGACACTTAAGCAAGCATGAAAGACTATAGCCAAAACCAAAAGAAGGAGAATAAACTGATGTACCATATCTGCTCACAGTCTTTATGCCATCCATGATGGCAGCGTAGTTGAGGTTGTCTTCAGTGCTCGTCTGAAAATAAGAAAATCAATGTATTTGCTTCATATGAACCAACGTTTAGAAATATTCTTCACATCCAAACACAAACAAAGGAAGAATTACAGCAGCGATTCAGCCAATTATTAAATTATCTGGCACATAAAACTCAGTTATTTAACTTCCATGTGTGCTGTGGTTTACACAGACACCACTGAATCAGGTTTCCTTTTCAAGCATCATAACTTACTCAGCAAAATATTTTCTAAATCACTTGTGCTACATGAACTTTGTGTTCATAACTCTGACACCTGTACAAATAAACCTGATAATGGGAATCACTTCATTAGAGGAAACCTGTTGGCCAAGTAAGGATTGCAGAACAAATGTTTTCACTACCCTGCTTATAAAGGCTCAGTTTGACAAGCTGGAGGTTATAAACATGCAAGGAAACAGTAAGACTTTGATTCAGAAAACCACTAACGTCAGAGCTCGTGAGGTAAACCGGTCCAACGGTTCAGCCCATGACAAATGTAACCTGTGTTGTTTATGCGAGACACTTGAAAATGTTGCATTGTTGAGTTCACAGTGGTGAACGAAAGCAGAAAAAGCATTAGAAAGGAAGCGCCTGGCACGTTATACCTGCGACTTTCAGGTTATATAACCTTTTCTTTCACAAGTAAAAGATCGAATAATGGCCCAGTTACTCTGTCAAGTTGCTGGGAGCACAAAACTACAATCTACTACCACCCTTTTGTGTTAGCTGGTTGTTTACACAGACACGCACACACACAGCCTGCAGCTTCACATCAGAAATTTTTCTGAGTTTTGTTCCAACTTGGCCTCTAACAGTCTGAACATGCCAGTGAAGCCGAAGGCAACTTGACTGCACAAACCTGGGTGTAGAAAGGAAAACAGAATATTTATTTTTATACACACACACACACTGAAAATGTTCACTGTCTGAAGAAGTATAAAGAAGAGACAGAGATAAATTTGCAGTTAATATAAATCAACACTAGTTAATATGCCAGAATGACACTTTTCTTTTTCTCTTTTCTTTATCCATTTATTAGAGATGTGCACAACTAACTGATTTGTTGGAAAGGTACCCAGTCAACTAATATTTTTAAGAGTTGATTTATTTTTGGGGGGCAGTACGAGATGTGTCTCGCTATGCAGAGATGTGGAACTAATGTTTATAGCTCTGTTTCTGCCAGAGTTTGCACCTGTTGTAGAAGCAAAAGACCAGAGCAGAGGTTGACAACAGCAACAACTCAAAGGGAAGCTCGGCAGTATTTCACACAACTGGACAACAAATTTAAATGCACATTATGCAAGATGAGGCTAGCTAACCACAGTTAAGACTCACTTTCTAAACCGTCACAAAAATATTGCAAAAAGACCAGACGGAAAACGACACAAGTGTAGCTACACTTGTGTGTGTAGTGGATATTTAGTTGTTGTTGCTATGT
This sequence comes from Melanotaenia boesemani, assembly GCF_017639745.1. Classification (NCBI taxonomy): domain Eukaryota; kingdom Metazoa; phylum Chordata; class Actinopteri; order Atheriniformes; family Melanotaeniidae; genus Melanotaenia; species Melanotaenia boesemani. Next base: position 3,975,945 of record NC_055691.1, on the reverse strand, counting down.
AAAGCACTTTGTGCTGCTCTTAGTATGAAAAGTGCTATATAAATTAAATTTTGACAGATTTTTTTATAGTGTTTAGCTCACCTAGCAGAGCAGCTGCCCCATAGATAGAAGCTTCAGCTCATTGATGTAGCCAGCCCACATTGAAATCCTGACTTTGGGCCCTTTGTTGTCTACCTACTGTACAATAAAGGCCACTGGAGCCCAATAAATCTGTAAAAAAGAAATTGACAAAAAAAAAAAAAAAAAAAAAAAAGAAAGAATGGAACCAGATTAACCCTTAATGACTGTCAGGAGTGCTGGTGTCAAAGCCAGTTTCCCTGTTGAGAACCATCCCTCTTTCAGCTCCACTGAAGCCCCGTCCCATCAACACAGGAAAGAAATGCTTTCTCTGAAAAAAGACTTTCTTCTAGTTTATATTAAAACAAACTTATGTTGATAACAGTATCAAATACTGTAATGTAAAAAAAACAAAAAACAAAAACTAGAGCTGTCAAAATGAACACGTTAAGACAAAGACGTTAATCTGTGGGACTCATGTGTTAACTCAGAAACAACTAGTTATTAGTCGTGCCATGTTAAAAATCCAAATTTGGCATTACCTTGGCAAGACAAGCTATTTTTGGACATGTAGGCACTTTGTCACAGAAGGAATCAAATCAATCAAAAACCATTTTATCCTCTTCATTTATAAAGATTCTGACAGTTTTCCAGCTTTACATTTAAAAAATGTAAGGCTGGATTTCTGCTGCTACTGCTACTACTCACAAAACGTTCAATATATATATATATATATATATATACACACACATATATATACATATATACATATATACAGATAGACAGATAGATAGATAGATAGAAAATGTACGAATGTACAGCATTTATGGAACATCATAATTAAGTGGCTGGACTGGTGTTCAGGAACACCTGTGCTGAGTTTAGAAGTCCTACAGTTAAAGCTGAATATTCACAGTTAAGATCCTGTGGAATTTCCAGATCCAGACCGATAAAAAGTTATAGAAACTATAGAAAAAAGGCAACAGTGATACACATGTAGACAAATGTAAGATCAACTATCAACAAGCTCAACTAGAATGAGTAGATATGTTTGGATCATTAAAACAGTGCTAAAACTGAGGAATCATGTGGTCACATCTCACTAAACATCCTAAAAGTTTACCAAATGCAAGAAAGGGGCCACAAATTTACATGGATGAAAAGGAACCACTGAGAAAAGGTGAGAAAGTTTCCAGGCAAATTTAGCATTACCATAGAAACTCTCTTTCTTTCTCTCTCTCACACACAGCCTGCCTCTCATTGGCCAGACAAAAGTAGGGATGTTGCAGTAACTGACTGGCACTGGCATGGCTCAGATAAGTTAACTTAGTTAAACAGCTCCAACAGCTCTCATGTCAGACTGAACCAGTTTCTTTTACTGGCGCAGTGCTGCTCTGACATCCTATCAGGTAAACACAGGTCAGTTTTTCACTGCCTGGGAAAATGCATGGGTGGAGTGAGAGCTGATTACCCTAACATTTAAATCAGCAGCAGTTTGCTTCATAGTGAGTCTCGCTATCAGTCTAATTCTTACATTTACAAGACTGGTTAAAATTAGTTGTTGCAGATAGGGTATATTAACTAAAACTGTGAGGTCCCTCTAGTTTACTTAACAATTAACTAACAGGGTTTCTTTGCAGAAGAGATGTTATCTTCTTTGTATCTTCTTAATAAATTGCTACAACTGGCCATTCTTATAGACTAATCTGGCACAGCTGCATGGACATCTGGGCCAATGATGATATACACTGGTCCACAGTTACTTGATAAGGTTATCTTAGATGGAGATCTCAAAGTTGTTCTGTTTTTCATATTAGTTAGACATCACTTTATTAATGTAAACTATGATTCATCTGACAGAAACTGCTCTTAATGGAATCTAAAACAAATGGTGCATTCAGGGTCGATTTATTACTCCTTTCCTTTCAGCTTTTCCCTTCAGGGGTCGCCACAGCAAATCATCCACTTCCATCTGACTCAGTATGGAAGTCATAGGTTGTATTTGCACATTCCTTTGTCACATATTTCACGCCGGATGCCCTTCTTGACACACCACTTTTTACTTAAAAAATGAAAACACACTAAGGACAGAGCATACTCTACTTCTTTAGGCAGCTTAGGTGTTTCAATGTTTGCAGCAAGCGCATAACTTATATACAATAAGTCAGTGGTAGAAAGTTCAATCTGCTTTGCAGTCATCTGTTGAAGCAGCAGCATCAGAACCAGAGACTTAAGGAAGCTGATGACACAGACTGTTCGGTGAGGGAGACTGATCTGGAGCCTCTAGACAAACGTCTGCATGCAACATTTCAAGAGCTGCTAACCTTTATGGACGACACTTCACAGGCTCTAAACATTTTAATCAAATAAAGTGTGTTCAGTGAAAGGCTTCTTTAGCTTTGCTGTAATCGCATAGGAGGTTTTTCCTGCCAAGACAATGTCTAAACATTCACAGTTCTGTTTCACCTCTGCACTTGACTAAATGTTCCCAAAATGTCACACATCACATCAAATGCAACCTATAAAGCAGTTTAAGGGTTATGAAGGTGCTCAATCTTCTGCCTTATAGTGTATACATACCTCAAACAGCACAGCAAGCGCTGTGATTCTGCCCCTGGCCTTGATGGCTTCATCCACAGAGTCAAACTGATGTGGCTCATAACAGTAGATCTGCATCTATGGAAGCAAAGAAAAGTGTCTTAATGTTTGTTAGTCCTGTTATGATGGAAACCGCCCCTTTTTTTTTGAGTTTTTAAATCTGATCATGAAGAAGGGAATAAAACAAGTTGATTTTGAGCAACACAAACAATTTAGGTCACATCGATAAATCACCCAGATTCAAAGAGTGAAAATAAAAATGAAAAAATGAAATTGAGGATTTAATCTTCAAAGCTGTACATGGTTAAAAGCTTGATCTCACTGACATTGCTCTCCCAGTACAGATTATGAATGTTATATACACTCATTGTTCACTCTGTCATGTTCACCTTCTGTTACCGGGCTGAAACCCTTATTCCTTTAGAACTGCCTTCACTCTTGGTGTCACAGATCCAACAAGGTGTTGGAAACCTTCCTCAGAGGTTTTGCTCCATATTGACATGACAGCATCACGCAGCTGACGCAGATTTGTCAGCTGCACATCCATGATGAGAATCTCCTGTTCCACCACATCCCAAAGCTGCTCTATTGGATTGAGTTCTGGTGGCTGTGGAGGCCGTTGGAGTCCAGTGAACTCACTGTCATGTTCAAGAAAGCAGGTGGAGATGATCTGAGCTTTGTGACATGGTGAATTTTCCTGCTGGAAGATTCTACACTGTGGTTATAAAGGGATGAACATGGTCAGCAACCATACTCAGGCTGTGGTGGTTAAAACAGGCCATGTTGGTACTAAGGCGCCCAAAGTGTGCCAAGAAATATCCACCACAGCATTCCATCACCAGCAGCCTAAACCGTTGATACAAGGCAGGATAAATCCACGTTTTTGTTGTTTTCAACAAATTCTGCCATCAGAATGTGGAGCTGAAATAGAGACTCATCAGACCAGCAACGTTTCTCTATCTTCTATTGTCCAGTGTTGGTGAGTGTGTGTGAATTGTAGCCTCAGTTTCCTGTTCTTAGTGGTCTTCAAGGTTGGACATGTTGTGTGTTCAGAGATGCTATTCTGCAGATCTTGGTTGGAACCAGCACTGATTTGACTTCCTGTTGCCTTCCTCTCATCTCCAACCAGTCTGCCCATTCTCACATGCCCTGTGTGTGAGACTAGACTGTCACTCTTCAGAGAAGGATTTGTAAAAGGACTAAAGGCAGAGAGCAGAACTAGGGGCCATGTACTCCCATAAGCAGCCTAGAGGCATAGGGTTGTTCTTCTGAGAAAAGAGACATTGTGCCAACACTCTTCTGAGCCAGATCTCTTCAAACATGTCCCAGGTCACCATATAGCTACGGTGAGGGGAGGCTAGCTGGCAAAGCTTCCCCTGACAATAATTATTAGTAAGAAGGGGTGCATTTTGAGGACTTCTGTGCCCTAGAAGCTGTTTATCATCTTTTTTTCTCCTGCTATAGCTAAACTATGGCTTCCACAGCTGGGGCAAAACAGGAGCTAAAGGGGAAAATCAGTGGAATGAGGGGCTGGTCCACTGGAGGGAGTGATTCCCCGAAGCAATCCGCTCCTTCTCATGCATGTTGGAAAGTTTCTGACATGATGATGATTGCATGTTTTGCACATCATTTTAGAAGGTGGTTCTGGAGGCACATTCACATCCTCTTCAAACTCAGAGAGATCTGTAAAGGGGGGCAGGGGGGCAACATCCAGAACCTTGGCTGTCCTACTAATCTCCTCAGCAAAACAGTTGGCTGAACCCCGATGTGAGGTGCTACCTGCCAACTGCTGTTCACAGGACAGCTCATTATCCTCAAATTAAAAGACAGTTTCTGAGTCTATATGTTCATTTTCTTCCCCCTCCCCTTCAACTTTAGACCCTATGGTGGGTGGGTGGGGCGTGGGGGGGGTAGTATGAGGCTGCTTTGATTCGTTTGACCTAAAAGTGAAAGAATGACGAAACAGTTATGCAGTACTGTAGATTCTCTCTAGATAAGATTTAACTGTATGCCTTCGTCTGAAAAACAGCATAATTATCATGTCCTTGTTCCAGAGGCACACAGAGTCCACAGCCCACACAAATATGTCCCTGAAGGCTTCCCATATCTCACACTGTGGGGGCATAGAAGCTACCTGAACTGACAGAGAATACAGAGAATGACAATTTAAAAAGTTCTCCACACATATAAAGCCCTTCATGACCAAGCTCCATTGTATATCAAAGATCTCATATTTCCATGTATTCCCTACAGAGCACTTCACTGTCAGACTGCAGGTTTACTTGTGGTTCCTAGAGGTTCTAAAAGTAGAACGGGAGGCCGAACATTCAGTTATCAGACCCCTCTCTGTGGAACCAGCTCCCAGTTTGGCTTCAGGAAACACACACCCTCTCTACCTTTAAGATCAGGCTTAAAACTTTCCTTTCTGATAAAAGTTATGGCTGGTTAGTCATCCCTTTGTTATGCTGCCATAGGCTCATACTGCTAAGGGACATCACATGTTGCACTCAGTACTTCCTTCCATCTTCATCTCTTTGTTCTTTATTTCCCACGTATACATTCATGACAGTATTTGCATCATTAGCTTGTATTTCTCCTCTTCTCTCAGCAGGTATCGCTGGCTAAAAGATGTGGGGCCTGTTGATCCCTTTTCTTTAACTCTCCATTGGCCACCCTCCCTGGTTCTGTTTCCTGTTTAAAGGGAGTTTTTTTCCTTTCCGCTAATGCCTGGTGCCCCACGCATGCTCAGGCACGATTTTATGCAACCCATTAGTTTCCTTAGCTAGGTAAGTATGAATTACAGTTATTATAAACTGGAATAATAATGGGTTTGTTGAATTGGATGACAATGAGTCGGCTTGAATTGATTATCTCTGCAAAGTGCCCTGAGATGACTTTGTTGTGAATTGGCGTGATACAAATAAAGCTGAATTAAAGAGAATCCACCCACTCAGTCATGGAGGGATTGTTCCCGGTACAGATGCAACTTTAATGTAACTTCAACAAATCCTAGTGCTTCTCTGCATTACCTTGTATAAATATGTTAACTTTACCTCAGAGTGTCTGGTTATGAAAATACAGACGTGTGAGACTATGTTCATGGAAGACTAGCAGAGGTTGCCAACTGAAACAAACATTGAGATGTAAATGCTGTAAAAAAAATGGAGATTTTTAATAATAATGAAATTAATTTGCCTCAAAAAATATCGATAAATAAAATAGATATAAAAAATAAATGAAATAGTCTACGTTTTACATACAATTTTTAAAATACCGAGAAAGAATATTTAACTTAGCATTTGTTTATTCTATTTCTTTTCATTAAACTAATTTATTTTATTTATCTATTTGCTTTTACCCACTCATATATATGTACTTATTCTTCTATGAATTATTTATCTTCATTTATAAATAGTTAATAATTTATTTAATATTTAACCATGTTTACTTTTATGTTTTCTTCTTCTGTTGTTTTTTAAATCCAGATTTTCCTCATATTTACTTTGTTTTTATATATTTGTAGATAAATTTAGGTATTAAGGTGTTAAACAATTAATTGAATTTCCGTTCCTTTTTAGGGAATTGTGTGATGTAGGACAGTAGTTTCCAACCTGGGGTCCGGGACCCCCCAAGGCGGTCCCCCAAAGAGCACAGTGGTCCCAGAGGCTTTGAACTTTCAGAGCCATTGTAATTAATGTCCACACATTGTCCCTATTTTAGTAAAGAAAAGTAGGGCTACATGTTGTTAATTTCCCTTTGGCTTTATGGAAGGACAGGATTCAGCCAGAATACAGTATTTATGGTGAGAATCTCACTTTTAAAAGCATAAAACCAGCATGGTTTCAGCACGGAGTGGGGCAGGGGGTCCATGGTGTTTTAGTATTTGCATGAAGGAAGTCGCCAAGGAAGATACGTTAGGAACCACTGGTCTAGAAAATCATAAAAACACACACAATTCAATTTTTTCAAAATGCAATGTCTGCAGACTTGCAGATCAGAAGACATTAAAGAAATACTGTTAAATAAGGTGTGAATTAAGGCTTTAAATTGTTCCTCAAACGATAAATAAGTCCAATGTTTTTCTTAATATGTGACCAAAGATTAATGTACACATGAATATGTGACAAGTACTCTTTCCCTTCTTATTTAACAACCACTGCTATGAAATATGCATGGAACTACATTAGCAATCATTATAATAGATATGACTAATAACTAGGATTTCTACTTCAAAACAGTTATGTAAATGATGATGATGAAGATGACTGGGGAATGGTTTGTGGTCCGAGGATGGAGAAATCAGATGTTCTGGCACTGCTGATGTCATGTGGTGTTATGTTCCCCCTGATGTGCCGAGGTCTTATGGCGTTTAAAAAACTCCATTACTTGATAGAAATATTCTGGTGCTGCGTGTTTCTGGTTTGCATTTTCACACCATGAAACTTCCAGCACCAAACTTTTGTGGATCACTTGGATCATGTTGATCTCTTCTGTGAAGGTAAAGGGATTGAACATGATCTGTTGACTTCAGAGAAATGAACCAGAAAGACTAATCAGGACTTTCCACTCATTTCAATGCTTAATTTAAAGAAAATAATAATAATAATAATAATAATAACTTACGAACTTTAAACACCAGACTTCCCAAAAGTAAAACCACCCATGCATTAGCTGCACATTGTGACCTTTGAATGTTTGTATAGCTTTAGGTATTTAGGAGAAGTTAAGTACTGAATGACCCCATCTCTTGCTAAGTAGCTGCAGGGATAGGCTCCAGCCCCCACTCATCCCTGCACTTGAATAAGCAGGTATAAAAAATGGATGGATGGATAACTGCCAAATATTTATGAAAGACAAAAGAATTGTGTGAATCAGCAACACTAAAGAAATACTTTAGATATACACTCAAAACATGCCACATTTCAGTCATCTCACCTCTAGAGGGTATTTGACTCCATCCAGGCTGTGTTCTGAGCCCACTGAAGAGGCATTGCAGCTCCCCCAGTGGAAGGTGATGCGCCCCACCTTGAACTTTGACTTTAGACCGCCTCCACTGACACTGAAGTTTCCATCCACATTAATCGCCACTGACAACAGAGGGTAAACCAACATTATCAGCACATTGTTGGAATAAAGATTATTTTCATACAAACACTCAGAAATCCGCCTACAACTGAAGGACTCTTCTGGTGACTGATTCACCCTAAACCTGTGATTTCCATCAATTTGGCCTCGTTTGTCTGTTCTGTTGTCTTTGTAGGGTCTCATGTTCCATTCTGAGTTATTTTAACTCCATCTGACATCTAAAATAAATTAGTTGTGATGCTGTTCTAAGGAAGAACTTCTCAGCCATGGTGTTGGCAGCTCATTTCACTCATAATTCCTATTAAGCCAAGTATACTCTGAAGGTTTTGGCTACTCAAGATGTCTTGAACTAGAAAGAATCTAAAAACAACAATCTTAAAATGTTTAAAGATCACCACCGTGGTGGAGTAATCAATAGTGTTGGGGGTAAAGCGTTACAAAATAAAAATATTACGTTTTTGGGTAACGAAGTAAGTGTGTTACACTTAAAATATCTGTAACGAAATTACTTTACTGGACTACAGTAACGCGTTTTTCTGCGTTACTTGAGCCGTGTTTGTCCATGTGCAAAGTTCCGATTTGTTTTAAGTGGTGCGCGCATGCTGCTGCTCGATCTCTTTCAGTTCAGTCCAGTTTCAGTCCAAACTGGTGGTGAAAGATCCTGCTCGCCGGTCAGTGGAAGGAGTCCTTCAGCAGCCGACCCACCTAAACAAGCAGCCGACCCGCCTAAACAAGCAGCCAACCCGCCTAAAAAAGCTAAGCTTTTTTCAACATTTCCTGGAGCGCAGCAGCTGGTAACACAGAAATTAACAAGCTAGTTGCAGGTTCATTGTAGGAGACATGCTCCCCCTGTCGACTATTGAATCGCCAGGTTTAGAAAAATACTAGATAAAATGATTATGAGACAAGTGTGTCCATTTCTTCCCACAGACAGGGACGTTATTATGGTTTTAAAGCCATTTTGTTTACAATATACAATAAACACTCTGCAGACAGGCAGCGATGATTCGGCTATGATGTTTGTCCATGTCTACACGGTGAATTAAGAAATGGTAAAGTAAAGTAATAAGTACTGAAGTTACTTTTCAAATGCAGAAGCTAGTGAAGTAATTTCATTACAGTTTACAGAAATAATGAGTAACGAGTAACTAATTACTTTTTTGGAGTAACAAACCCAATGCTGGTAATCATATACACTGTACATTTTCCAACTTATTTTTTTATACATTTTTTTAATCATTTCTCCTAAATAATCTGAGTGACCGACAGCAGATATTAGTTTTCATTTTCCAAAATGTATATGACATTTTATAATAATCTGGATTTTATTCAGAACAAAACTTCCAATGATGAAAACTTAAAATCAAAAATCTTCACTTAATGTATTTTTTGCATTACATAGAAGATCATTTTTCTAAAACAAACACAAAATAAAACATGTAAAGATGGAGATGACTGAGATCACCTCAATAGCTCTTATCATTGAACCTGGAAAGCCACGATAGTTCCTGCCCACTTTGGAGGTCTACTGCTCCCCACCACCATAGAGCTTCCTTTTAAAGATACTTCATCTTTTTATAGCACAGCAGGAAATGGTCAGTTTTAAATTGAGCGAATTTAGCCACCCTAACGGAGCCTACCATCCCACTCCTCATCATTCCAGCCTGGAACATCACATCTCCACCTACTGCTTCATCAGTGAAGAAAAGGGATTGAAAATAAGTCTTCATGTATTTCTTAGCCCAGTGCAGATGTTTGTTTTAGTGAGAAGTGGTTAAGGGTGGCCCAGATACAGCTTTAGGTACAGCTGCAGCCTCTGGAGTTTCCTGATGGAGAAGCATCAGATGCCTGCTGCTGCTCATTAGTTGCTTTTTAACAGCGGATCTCTGAGACTTTCCTTATCTGCCTTTATCTGAACCAACCCGTTAGCCCGTTAGTTTCCTGAATTTTGCTGTTTTCATTGAACTATTTCACTGTTTTCATTTGCAGAAACACCAACCCTCCTTTTTCCCCTAGACTACAAACTGGGACTGTCTTAATAATGTGGAACAACTTCCTTTAGTGGTTTTCCTATAATGAAGCTCACATGGAAAGTGAAGAACAGACCTGTGAGACTGTTAGTTAGTGATCTCAACAGATGGAGAAACAATACAAGCCAAATCTTCCACATAAAACATGAACCCTGAATGGTTCATTAACCGAAATCCTACATGCAGAATCATCTGGAACACAGTGAACAAGTCAAACTTGTCACAGACAAATACACTGGATGAGTATCACACAACTGGGTCGGATCTAATCAGATGCTTAAACCTGCACGGTGTGTATTTATCTTTACCCGTCTTGCCATCATTCTTGATGGTGGTCCTGTCCGTCGTTAGACTCTCCCAGCCATCAAACCTCAGTTTCTCATACTGCCGCTTGACCTGGGCGAGGTTCTCCTCGATGTTGATAGGAGACTGCTTGGCATTGCTGCAGGATGGAAACTTCTTGTCCCAGTTGTTCTGGTTTAGTGTTCCTGGATGGCAGACAGAAAACAAACAAACAAACAAAACAGACACCATACAAGTCAGATTCCTGGAAGCTGAGCAAAAAGCCTCTGAAATATTACGCCTCAGATTATTCAACCCAGAAAACAAAAGAGTAAAACTAAAGTTGTATTTTTGTTCTTAAAATCTGCCATGTGCACCAAATTCTCCAACAACACGTCGCGGTGACCACTGACACCTGCACAGCTGAATCACACTCGGTTATAGCTCACCCTGCAGCGTTTCAGTGGAATATACCATCTTTGTCTCAGTATACCCAGCCAAGCAAGTTATTAACCATAATGCCATAATGATGTGGACTTTATGAAGGAAAACATTATCTGTGGGAGATCATCGTGCTTTAATTCACAGAACAGATGTTGTCTTGAACTTCCTTGAATGGTGGCTTTGTCAGGTGATGCTGTGGTGATAAAATCATAAATTTCATCAGCGTGAAGATTCACATGCACAGGGTTTTCTTGTGCTCATGCTTTTTTGTACCACTAAAGAGGAGGTGAAAGAGGGAGCCCCAACTGATCCCTGAGACCTATAAATTACAACATTCAAGGTTAGGATAGACAAAAACTTTTTTAAGTCAGTTAAAACCAATGACCTGATTTTAGTGACTGTTTGACCCGAGGTTGCATTAAAGTATTGCTCCTTGACTCCTTGCAGCCTGGGTGATATAATTTGAAAAGTTAAATGAGTGTAGCCCTTTGGCTAAATATGGCATATTTAAAAGTGTTCTTTTGTGTTGTTGTTTTTTTTAAATACACTCTGCTGTCCCTGTTAAATAAAATTTGAAATATAAATAAATAAAATAGAAACAAATATTAGCATCACTTAGCATCAGAGCTAACACAGACAGCATGAAAGGCTGCTTAATTATAATTCACATGGGTTTTATCATTAAAGAAGACGGTTCACGCCTCTGAGTTGTCCATTCATTTCTGATAATGGACACCTCATCAGGCATTATCCCTTATATATTTGTCAGAACAAATCACAAAGAATCATACCAGATTTATTCCCCTGCATGCCCCATCATCATAGTTACAATCACTACGGGCAGTGGGCAGCTATAAGCAGTTCAGAGAGGGGACGAGATGCTGAGGCAGGTGGAGAGGAAGGTGAGATTTAGTATTCAGAGTTTTGATTTTATGCATAGACTTAAAAAGGTATTTTTCTTTGGTCCGGATCCCTGAAAAAATGGGCTATAATAATCACATTTTAAGAATTTTTACATTAAAATTATGATGAAAATATTAACATTCCTATTTAATATCACAGTTTCAACGTAACTGTAATGAGTCAAAATGATCATATATAGATTTTTTAAATTATAATGATGATGTAACACTGGTTTATCACTATGTTTGTACTTAAAACTTTTAATGGGCCTGTTTCCTTCAAGGTTTCCTTAAGTCAATGAATTTGTGGATCTCTTGTCCCTAAACAATTTTTTAAATGATAAACTTCTCTTTGTTTAGATTTCCTATCAGCTCAATAATTTAATATTGCAATTACACGTCTACAATAAACGCAAATACTTGTCTACCGCAGGCCTGTGTGGGCCAGTTTACTAGACTTTTAACTCACCTGATGGGAAACAAACCTTTAGATACCACCACAGATTATAGACATTTAGGGTAAAATTTTGGAAATACAGTCTACCATATACACAATTCTGTGCTTAAATATTAAGAATCAGATGCACAAACAATGCTTACAAACACACACACACACACACACACATACAGAGTAAATGTGAGTACACCTCCTACATGCAAGCTAGTATTTATAGAATGTGTGGTGATAATATTGCACCTGAAAAATTCTTTGGACCATGTGTACACATGCTTTTCACATTATTCGAGCCTCACTAAAGAAATCAGAGCACATCTGCCAGCATCTGTCAGCATCATCAGAGGCACTGGTGCGTTCAGAGGCGTTCAGAGTTTGATGCTTAGGTAAATTTGGAACCAGTTCTCAAGTGGAACCAGTTTGTAATTCCCATCTACTGTAAAAGGGAATAAAAATCCAATAAAATAATGTTTCTTCTTTGTGAACCATGACATCACCAATGGAAGAGGCCGTGTTCACCTGAGCGTCAGTCCGCTCTATTACTTATGTTTCATTCATTTATTTTCTGTATCGCTTATTCCAGTTCATGGTCAAGGCAAGCTGGAGCCTATTCCAGCAAGTAGCAGGTAAGATCCAGGTACAGGACAGGTCGCCAGTCTATCGCTGGGCCAACAGAGAGAGATAAACAACGACTTAGAGATACTCACTCCTGCGGAGAATTTAGAGTGATTAACCAATTGATTTAAAATGCTTTGGACAGTGGGAGTAAGCCAGAGTACCTGAAGAAAAGCCATGAATACACAGGGAGAACATATAAACTCCACTGAGCTCAAGCCCTCCACAGCCGAAGCTTGAACCAGCAACCTTCTTGCTGCGAGGCAGCGGTGGTAACTGCCACACTGCTGTGTGATGTGGTAGTTATTATGTGTCAATGCAGTTAAACCACCAAAGAAAAAAAGGAATGGAATTTAAACCAAATAATCAGTTAGCTTCAGAAAGTGAGGAGTCCATTTTTTGAGCTACTGGACTGCCTCCACACCACCGAAGAAGAAGCAAAACAAGTACCAGAACTACATCCAGGTCTTCCATAAATGAAGGCAGTAGGTCAACTAAAAACCACCTGCTGAAAATAAAGCTCGAACCGGCTAACTGATCAAACATTTAGAGCAGCATTTCTTCATTCCTCAAGTCACTGCCCTGCATGTTTTATATCAGGGGTGACCAACCGCGGACCTCTTGGGCCAGTGTGTTAGAGCAGGCAAACACTGAAAACCTGCTGGACACTGGTAACTGTAAATAAGGATTTGTTCTTAATGCTTCACCTGGTAAAATAAATAAATTTCTAATACAAGTATTTTAACATGCAACTTTTTCAGCTTGATCTGCTTTTTGTGTGGTTGACAGTGTGGACCATGCGCAGGAAATGGTGCACATTGTGACCAGGTTGTAACCCAGAGAGTGCAGATCTCTGCAGATCTGGTAATAAATCAAACACAAGCACAACACCAAGCCCAATGTGATCTTCTCTAGTGTGCATGCAGTCACAGATGCTGTCAGATACAGAGTGCAGATCATCAGGTAGACTCCTCTGTTAAGAACATTCAACATGTTCAGTATGTAACCTGAAAATGTTGGTGTGAGACTCACCTGTGTACGACCAGTCGATGTCTTGAGAGAACTTGCGTTGATTCCTGTATGCATATCCTTCAACTGCAAGAGAAAGAAACATGATCACTGGAGTTTTCACCAGAGGCTATCAATTCATTTTTAAAAATCATGAACATAAAATCTGCTTCAGAAGTCAAAAAGACTTTGTTAAGCAGTTATTTTTATTCTTAGTCTCTACAAACCAGGTAACTATCCACCAGGATCTACACCGATTTCTTTAGAGTACAGTTGTAGATCATAAGTCCAAAAACCTGAACCCAAAACGACAAAATCTTTAGTAAAAATCAATTTTGGGGTCTTAGAGAACTTTTTTTTTTTTTACAGGTTTTAACTGATATCACTCGATTTGCTACATCGTTAATGTGACTAAACAAACCTGTCAGCTTTCACATATTACTCTGTCACGTTATTTGCTGCAGCCGTCTCAGATCACAGGTAACCCACAGGTAACTTGTCTTGTATAGGTGTGTGCAGACTTCTTCTATAAAAACAAAACCTGTTTTCTTCTTTTAATTCTGTTCAGCTCAGGAATATATTTGAGGTAAAATGGGCAAAACAGTTCATGTAATGTAAGTTAAATTATGGAAATGTTATGCAGTGACCATCACAGTGTCAGTATGAACCAGGAGCCTCTTGGTGAGATAATCAGGCTTTGGAAAGCACTGAAAGGAGTACTTCATGTATTTGTGTGTATCCACAAAAGTGTGGCATGAACAGAAAGCAGCATCAGAAATGGGGACTTGAGTCATGGACCTTGACTTGAGCAGAACTTTCCTTCAATTATTTTATATGCCACTTACTCTGATTCATGATCACAAGGAAGCTGGAGAGAGGCAGGGTAAACCGGGGACTGGTCATCAGTCTACAACAGACCCACACAGAGAACCAAACAACCACTAATGCTCACTCCTAGGCAGAATTTAGCAAGACCAGTTAACCTAACATGCATGTCTCTGGATTGTGAGAGAACTTGAAGTTTACACAGAAAGGCTGTTTGAACCCTTCCCAGCCGAGGCCCAAACCAGTGACCTTCTTGCTGAGAGGCAGCAGTGCTAACCACCACACCACCGAGAAGCTTAGAACCAAACTTAAGTCACATAAACACACTGCTTCTAAGCAGGCCAGACAAGAGTTTACTCAGTTTTATTTATTTATTTAACCTTTTTTTTTATCAGGTTCAGAGAAAATGTTTTCATTTTCATGTGACACTGCTCCAAACATCTCTACAATATTTCAGGACTCCAGAAAAGTGCCCACAGTACAGAGTCAATGTGATGCACTGAAATTCATCCCATTTTGGTTACAGCTCAGCTCCTCAGCAAAAGCTTGTTTCCTTTCAGAAAGCAATCAAGATGCAACAAAGCAGGCTTGTTGTGATGACTTTCTGCAGCCCACCTGGTCTGGTGACATCACAGTAACCCAAAACAGATCACCAGTGACCATCAACACACACGCTTTAACCATTTTTTTCAATGGTTTTATATTTTTTTGTAGCAGCAAAGGGCCACAGTCCAGCTCCTCATGAATGAAATAGTACACTAGTACTAACTACACAGTGGTAAAACAGAACATTTACATTTTTTGTGATCATTTCACTTTTTCCTGTGAAGCTAGGCGTGTTTGTTTTTCTTTATACACTCCCAGATACCAGTGTATTTTCCAGAAACCTTTCAAGCAGCTACATGTTTTCTGCAGGTCTTACATATTTAGATGTTTGTACGGCCCAGCAGACGCAGAGTCATATAAAGTGTACAGATCAGTGCACATTGCTGGCTTATAAAGCACCGGCTCTCAGGCTGGATGCCAGCCAGCGCAGAGAGAAGAAAGATGAGCTCAGATGATAATCCTGTTTATACTAAGCACTGAAGGAGGAAGAGAGAGCAAATTTTGCCAGACTAATCACACACACACACACACACACACACACACACACACACACACACACACACACACACACACACACACACACACACACACACACACACACACACACACACAGACAGTTATTCTATAATCAGGGATTAACCTCTTTTAGACCCCAGGGCAAAAATAGTCCTGCCCGATCTCGAGGGTTTTTTTTTTTTAAGTTTTATTTTTTCTCTAAAAACCAACAGGTTCTTTGGATCTGAGTTAATTAATAATCAACAAATCTAAATACAATCCCAATGAAACAATAGTTGGGATCCTGTGTAAAATGCAAATAAAAACACAATGAAATTATTTACATATCTCATGAACTCATATAACCTTCATAATGGAGCGTGAACATCATACAGTATTTGCTAAAGGTGATTTTTCCATTTCATTAAAAATATTTGCTTTAATCTGATGGCAGCACCACATCTTGAAAAACGACAGGGAAAATATAAAGCTGAAAAAGTAAGTGGTTTTAAAAAGAAACAGCTGGATTAGTTTAAATGGGAAGAAGTTAGTAACATGACTGGGTAAATGAAGAGCACAACAAAGAAGCTGAGTCTCAGATAGAGATGGGCATAGGTTTTGTAATATTATATATATATATATATATATATATATATATATATATATATATATATATATATATATATATGTATATATGCATATATCACAACAGCATGGCTTCATATTGAAGTGTTCAGTTGCTGGACGACCTGCTTGAACTTTTACCAAATAAAAGCATTTGGTGCATCATGGGAGACAAAGTACAACAACAACAAAAACAAAAAGAAACCAACCCTAGGATTTCAGTTAAGGTAGACTTCCAAATCAGACAAGAATGTAATTATTTTCTTAAAGGTTTAGCAACCTTAGTCTGCACGTTTATAAGTCTTTGTTAATAAAAGACGGATGCTCTGCAACAGCAAACATGACTCTGCTCCTTCTTTTTTTGAGACCATCTAAACTGCCATCACATATAAGATGAGCTAACATTGTTCATGAAGCAGTAAAATTTCTCACTTTCACCATTTTCTATGTTTTAAGACTTTTTCTTTACCTTTTTCAGACATTGTGAAATAAAAATAATTAGCAGCATGTCTGTAATGGAGCATTACAACGTTGAGCATGACTTAACTCACACACTAAACAGTATAAAACTGACATGACACTACCACTGGCCATAGCTGCGCACTATGGCTAGCTGCATCATTAACATTAACATTAACCTCCAGAAAGTCTGAGACAGTCCTTGTAAAGTCAACACACTCTGGCAGACAAACATAAACACACAAAGACTTTATTAAAGCCTCGCTGATGTACTGATGGTGAGCAGACAGGTGTTTCATGTCAGCCGCTGTTTACACTCTGATTTCCATTTCCAAAGCTCAAAGGCTCCTATCCGTCCGGAACCAGGTGAATGAAGTCACAAGCGGACAAATAGGAGGAGGACAGAGCCAAAGTTGATTCTACTGTTTTTAGAGTGTTTGTATGTATGTCTTCTGTTTGATATGTAGTGGCTCATAAAACGTCCAAATGCTCCATTTGACTTTTTGATAATATCACATTGTATAATAATGAATTTATAAATCTCACCAAGCCATGTTTCATTTCCAGCAGACCATAAACAACATATCACATGTTGAATTAGACATCTTACCATGTGATGGAAAATATTAGATAATTTTAACCTGATGGCAGCAACACATCTGTAAAGAGTTGCAACAGGGGAAACGAAAGGCTGGAAAAGTATCTGGTACAAATAAAAACTACCTGGTCGAGCTTTTTACAACTAATTAGGTCAATTGATAACAGGTTGGTAACAATGACTGGAAAGAGTCTCAGATGTAAAGATGGGCAGATGTTTATTAATCTGCAACAAACTGGGTCTAAAAGTTATGTAACAATTTAAAAAAAATGATGAAGACTGAAAATCCCGACATCTACAGTGTAGAATAGCATTAAAAGACTCAGAGAATCAGGACAACATTCCTCTCCTAAAACTCCAGCAACTGGTCTCCTCACTTCCCAGATGTTTACAGACAGTTGTTGGAAGCAGAGGAGATGCTACACAACGCTAAACATCACCCTGGAACTACGTCTTACAGACGTCTTTATCATGTCATATCAGCACATATTTTCCATGAAATGTCAAAGTTTTAAATGTGATTTGTTGTTTGGTAAATGGATTGTACTTGTAAAGCACTTCTCTAGTAATGTTGACCACTCGAAGCACTTCCAACCTGGTTTCTAATCTGGAATTGATCCACCAACTTTTTAGTTGGTAGAAGACTGCTCCTCCTCCTGAGCTAAAGTTATGTTCTATCAGGAATAAAAATGGGTTGATGAGATTTGGAATTTATCACATTCAGTCTTTATTTACATTTTTTTTAATCAAAATGTTTTCTTTATTAATTTTCACATAATAGTAGAAAAACCTTAACAGCAAATTGTAGGCTCTCACAATGTCTATGATTTGGGTGTAAAACAAGTATGTAAACAATACAGTGACAGGAATATGGACTAGGGCCACCAAAAGCCAACAATTCAAGTTATCAACAAAGTACAAATATATCACTGCACTACAGAACAGAGTTTCCAGAGAGCCAATGAATTGACAGCGATAAGGCAAAACTCAAAATGCAACAAAATATGTGAAAATGAAATACACAACAAATACAAAATTTTAAAGCCCTGAAAAAATACACCCACCCCTTGCCACTGCCAGAGTGCTGTGTTCGCTCCATCACACCTAGGACCCGGATTGTATTATGTAACATGCAGCCAAGTTGCTACAATTGTACATCATTTTAGAGCCGGAAATGTACGCAGAAAGGGACCCCATGCTTTTTCGAAGGTGCCGAGGGATTGTTTAAGTGAAAATCTTGTCTTTTCAAGTTTTAGACAGGACATAACATCTTGCAGCCATTGTGAGTGAGATGGAGGGGAGGCGTCTTTCCATCTGAGTAAGACGGCACGACGTGCCAGAAGCAGGGCAAAGGCTATAGAACGTTTTTTGACAGTACTCAGATGGGTTTGACCCTCCAGAACCCCAAAAAGGGCAACAACAGGGTTTGGTTCCAGTCTAGTGGTAAAGACTTTAGATAGTTACTCAACTGTGGACAAGACCAGAACATGTGGCTGTGAGTGGCCTCCACAACGTTACATCTGGAGCATAGTGGACCAATTTCAGGGTACATAGAGGACAGCTTGACCTTGGAGATGTGAGCCCAGTGGACAACTTTGAACTGGATTAACCGGTGGCGAGCGCAAAGGGAAGAGGAGTCAACCAATCTAAGAGCAGAGTCCCAGACATCATCAGTTATGGTGAGGCCCAGGTCGTCCTCCCAGGCCCTCCTGAATCTGTCCACTGAAGGACTAGTAAGATCTAGCATAATGTTGTATAGATTAGAAATAAGGCCTTTACTGGATGGATTTAGGGACAGGATTTTGTCCACTGTGGTGGTCTCTGTAGTAACTGAAATTTTTGGCAATTGAGAATTGAGAAAATGTCGAATCTGAAGATACCGAAAGAAGTGTGAATCAGAAAGGTTGAACTTCTCTTTTAGCTGAGCAAATAAGCCTATGGTACCATCGATCAGCAGATTTTGGAAGCGTGTGGCACCCTCCCGGTGCCACCGCTGAAAGCCCGGATCTATAATAGAAGGTTGGAAAAGGTGATTTTTGGCAATAGGGCTCCAAATGGAAAAACTACCAAGGCCGAACTGTTTCCTAAATTGGCCCCAGATCTTTAAGGAATGTTTGACCACAGGGTTACTAAATAAGGAGACAGAAGAAAGAGGTAACCCAGAACCAGCGGAGGCCAGAGGGGAAAAGTTATCATGTGGACAAAGCTCCAATGCAACCCAGTCAGGACAATCAGGCTGTTCATAATAAAAGGACCAGTGCGCAAGACACCTCAGATGGGCTGCCCAATAATAGTAACAGAAATTTGGTAATGCAAGCCCCCCATTAAGTTTAGATTTCTGGAGACAGATTTTATTTAAACGCGCTCGCTTGCCCTGCCATAAATAGGAGGATATAGCTGAGTCCAGCTGTTGAAAGAAAGGAGCGGGGGACAAAAAGCGGCAATGTTTGAAAGAGATATAAAAACTTAGGTAGAATGACCATTTTGACAGAATTCACCCGTCCCACAAGGGACATTGATAAGGGTGACCATTGTGACATCAATTCTTTATTTACATTTTAAATACTTGCTTCCAGCTTGTTTTGGAATTGGGTTGTATTACCTCATACTCTGAAAAACCAAATGCAGTTGTGTCACAACAAGAAGGTTCCTGGTTTGAACCTCAGCCTCGGGACTTCTTGTGTGGTATTTTTATGTTCTACTTGTGCATCTCTGGGTTTTCTTTGGGTTCTCCAGCTTCCTCCAACAATCCAAAAATATGCATGCAAGTTAACAGGCAATTCTAAAAACTGGCTCTGGGACTGAGCATGAGTAGTCTGTCTTTGCTCTGTGGTGGACTTGCAACCCTCAGGCAGCTGGAACAGGCTTCAGAACTCCCAACATCATGAAGTGGATTAAGTAGGTATACAAAATAGATGAATGGGTGTAAGAGTCATGTGTCTGGTGCCTTAGCTGGCCAGAGACAGAGACACACATTTGTACAAGTGATAAAGTCTCATTTGGTGTCTTTTTGTGCACAAGGTTATTGATAATAACATATCATGATGTTTTTAATACTGATCTGTTGGTTTGAGATCCTGATGTTCCAAGACATAGTCACCAAAGCTGGATAATGGGGAGGAAATTAAGGAGTCTGATTAGTCTGTTTAAGGCAGATGAAATTGGTTGTGTCAGAATTTAGCAAGAGATGGAGAAACTGTGAGCTAGTAGTGACGGAGGATCTCATCCACGTGAGTGCTGAATGCACAACAATTAACTGTACGGAGTGTGCCACTCCCATTGCTTCTTTCTTTACTTAACTTTTCCAAAGAGGGACAAAGACCAGAGCTCATTGATCTTAGTCAACACAGACCAACATTGTTTGTGTAGACAGCGTTTTAAAACACTGGTGTAAAGGAAGTACAGAATGAGCCATCTGAGCTTAAACCTGACATAATGGGAACACAAGCTTAAATTAATTTGTTGAAAGGGCTGAAATACAAACAGGAGTCATATGACAGTACAACAGGTTTTACTTACAGACCACGCTGGTGTAAAAAGACCTGACACATGAGATATTCTGGAGACTTTGTAACGACTACAAAGAGAACAACTACAAGTCTGAAATTCACCCATGTTCAAAAGAAAACTGGAGAACAACTCTTTTATTACATTTACCAGTTTCTGTCGCTTTATGTTAAAAAGAATCTATTGACAAGATAGTTGACACTTTATTTCTTGCACATTTGATCCTTATTTGATTACTATTTGATTTTTTTTTTAGAACTATTTCTTCTGGGAAGCTTTCTGTCTTGTGGAGAAATTTAAAATGGAATCAGATGTAATGCTTAAGAGTAAAAAACTACAAACAAACAGGGTCTTATTTCTTTGGACTAAGTTGATACTCAGATAAAGATAATTTTTACAATAACTAAGCTTTCATTTTGCAAAAATTATTCAGAACATCTAACTCTGCAAACTGGGATTTGCAGTCATTTCATAAAATGCGATGGTTTGAGTGGGTGCTTCTACAAAAGTATGTGGAAGAGTTGTGACGGGGAGGAGTGGAGATAAAAATGATAATGACAGCTGATTAAGCTCTAAAATTGTTCAGTTTCTTCCATATAAATTCTCAAGTAAAAAGTTAAACAAGACAAAAGTTTGGGTATTTCTGTGGAGCTATGTGAGGTTATAAAACATATGAAGTTCGTGTTCATTGCAGCTTTGAAGAACACACTCCTGAGACCAGCTAAGAAAGTAAAAGAAAAAAGTTTCTTCCGCAACGGAAAAGGATGAAGAAAAGCTGGGAGAAGTGCCTACATTCTACTGTAAGGACTGAATGAAAAGAAGAGATTATAGTGAGAACTCTTGCTCAGCATCTGTATGGAGAGAAAAAAACACAACTGTGTTAGTGTGTTTAGTTAGTGGAGAGTGGCATGCTCTGTACTCCAGTCTGTGGGAGCCCCACAGCACCCAGCCGGACGCCGAATAAGAGGATTAGCTGAGGCCTGGAAGAACCAGGACATCCACAGTGTTTTGGGGTGAGAACTGGTGCCCACGCCAGAATGTGTAACAACCCCCAATCCTTCTCCCACCCTTCATTCACCCGAATCCCTGCCCCTCCGCACCTGATGCCATGGGGACAAGAATCTGAAAAGAGTGGGGGTAGTGTGTGTAATACCAAATGCTAAGTTTGGGATAAGGCAAATTAATCTGAGGATAGTGTGGACTTATTTCCTTTTAAGCCATACTAGAGGTACCGTATCAGTATGTTTAACTCCTTGGTGCTGTTTTTTTACTTTTCCTATTCTTTTTTTAAAATCATGCCATGTAAAAGAATAATAATAATAAAAAACTAAATGTAACTGTTAATTACTTATAATAATAAATATAGAAATACAGCTTCTACATATGTAAAACAGCTGTGCATCAGGGTTTAAGATCATGTTTAGTAAAAAGACGTGGAAGTAAAACAATATACAGCCTATGCTTATATAGCCTATAAATAAAAATAAATAAATGAAAATAGAAATAAATATAAATGTAACTAAATAAAGAAAAAATGTTATTATAATAAAATTATAATTCTTTAATTTTTTATTTTAAATAACAATCATTATTATTATTATTATTATATATTCTCGACTTACAGCCATAGCAAAAGCTAACTGCAGTGAGCCTGAAGAAGCCGTGAAATCAGCACGATGTGAACATAATTTAATGTACTTCAGTCTGTTTTTCCCTGGGTGTCCTGTAATGCTGCAGGACTTAGAGCAGCAGCAGTCTGTGTGACATCACTGACAAACCTGGACCCGAACTCATCAATCCAATAGCTGCTGCAGCCCTCCATCGCAACACAGACCTGAGTGCCACAGAGGTGCAAAGGCTGTTCATTGCTGGTTGCAGCTTTAATATCTTTTTCCTTCTTGAAGTCTAAATTGGAACTGGAATAGCATTGTGATGCTGGATCTCCTACCTGTCAGCTGTTTCACTCTCTGTGATGTGGGTGAGTGGACAAGCGGTCTTACATATAGAAATGATAGAATAAAGAATCCATATTTGTGCATTTCCGCCACCTAAATGAGAACCTGGAGGAGATGCATATCAGCTGCTCTATCCATAAGCAGCTGAAAGGAATGCCTGACAATGGCAGGTAAATGCAGACGTCTTTTTAGGCTTAAAAGTTAAGTACAGAGAACTGATTGCTCCATGAGCCACAGTCTAAGACACTGTCAGCACAGGGGATTGTGAACTGGTGTATCTGCACCACCACTAAGGACTGTCAGACTCTATGATGTCATCTTGTTGTAGCTGCCGCTAGTTTTGTTGTACATCATATTTGTCAGTCGATGCCATCACTCAGATCTTTCCTTGTCTCTTTTTTAATTACTACGTGGACATCTTCATGAGTAAAGAACTTGCAATAGGCTCATTATTATCACATGTACTGTGTATCAGAAGTATTTAGCGTTTTGGACAAGCAGCTCTTTACACTGAGGAGGTTTATAGCATAAAATAGCTTTTTATCTTGCACACTCACTGCATTTTGATTTGAGTCGACAGAACAAATATTTATAACTTTTTGAATTACTGTATTTCACTGCTTGGGTCTTTTTTAGTCTTACTTTCCTCTCTAGACTCTTTGTGTACTGGTTAGTTGTTAACTCACAAATCTACCAGTTCACATGTCAAACGTGGGACTGGGATGTTGAAGTATCTGGGTTTCACTCACAGCTTTCTGCTGTGGGCCGGTCAAGGTAAACAAGCATCAAATATTCCAGCTGGAGGTTCAAATGAAGTGATCGCTAAATAGGGTAGTTAACTTCTACCCCTCCAGCAAGTCCTAAGACTATTTCATGGTCCACTTATCCATGCCTCTAAAAGTACTTTACTCTCTGGCAAACTCTGATTTCACCAAAGAGCTGGACTTAACTGCTGCAGCCATACACCTCTACTTATTTACGTGTAGTCCCGTTTAACTTAGACATCGGTCTATGGGTTTGATATTACACCCTGGCCCTTACTTTTCTTATGGGAATCTGGTTTATATAGTCAAACATTGTGACATAACACAAGGATTTGAAACATCCATGTGGTAACCAGGTATTATGCACACTTGACACTCAACTCCAAGAAAGGAGTAATTTGAACTGACCAGTCTTTACATGCACAACTCTGACTGACTGGTGTCAACAAAGCTAGAGCTGAAAAAAATCCCACAGGACCAAAAAGAAAGAATGAAAAAAAAAAAACCAAACAAACAAAAAAAAAAAAAAACACAAAAACAAATGCAGAGGGCAGGATTGCTGCAGAAAAATACAACAAAACGTGCTTCTAGTGGGTCATGTGACATGATTAAGAGGGATTACTTTTGAATGAGTCTGTTTTTGCTGCCTAGATGAGAATTTTCCAACCAGTTTAACAAAATGGAAGCTGCATTCAAAAACAGCTGCAAATACAGAAGAAAAATCTGTTTAGAAAGACTGCTGAGAATTACAGTCAACCTAAATACAAAGTGATGCAACAGCTGATATGTTACTATTTGGCAGCATGTTTTTATTTCTAGGTGCCAATTTTATCAGGTGAGACTGTGTTGGAAAATATGAAGATTAACTTTTTTTTACCATTTACAACTTATAAATTCCTAACAGTTAATGTCCTGAGCTGTTTATCCATTTCAGTAACATTTAATCATGATACATCTAACCAAAATATAAATGCACAAACCAAAATTAACCTTACATGGATCATGCCAAAAGACACTGCTGGCTAGGCAGGCTGACGTGAAAACACTTATTTACTCTTCTTAATGAGTCAGGTATGCTACCGCAGGCCCCTCCCCTGTCCAGAAGCGCTCACAAGAGGCTCGTCCTCCTGCAGCAGCCCAGCTCCGAGCTGCGGGAGGAGCAGGAGATGAAGGAGGAAGAGAAGAAAACTTCTGCTCCATAACCAGCCTGAAAATGAAATGCACGAAGATGCTACCGGCTGATCACGTCCTGGCTTACAGTCTGATATTAAAGTCTTTTAATGTAGACAAAAACATTTAAAAAGGTCATATTTTTAAATGATTTTTAATTAAATAATCTAGTTTTAAAAAGTAAATAATCTGAACTAGTTTGTTTTATTCTTTACTTGAGCTCATCTCAAATATTTGTTCATCACAGTCAGCAAACAGAACACTGTTCAGACAGTAGGAAGACTATCTCTGCACAAACTAATAGAACTTTAAAATAATACACTGTACACTGTCAATGTCTTTTCTTATATTTATTAATACATTTTTGTTTTGTTTGGATAGTCTTATTTTTGTGGCGTTCTGACTTTGATTAAAAGTATCTTAGAAAAACTTAATTCAATTACTTGTTACCAACTGAAGCAAACCATATAAGGTGGTTAAACTATTCTATTTATTTTAGGGTGTTAACAGGATATATAGTGTGAAATTTCTGTTGTTGGATCATTGGAAGTGTCTGTACAGTTAATGGTAAAATGTCCTGGTCATTTTTTGTCAAGATGTTATCAGTTGTTCTACAGACAGGTGGCACAGTGTCGGGTTTGGGCAGGTGTATTGCACAGACAAGGCACTTGTCACCATTTTATTGATGGCAACTTCACCGGGCAGTGATACCAGGATGAAACCCGACCCAACATCATTGTGTCGTTTGTCATCCTGGAACTCAACTTGATGCACAAAGTCCAACTGCACACCAGGTTTTGCATGCAGTTCCTGAAAGGTGAAGATCTTCTTGGTCTCAATTAGCTAGCTTTTGCATGGTGTGTGAAGGAATCAAGGGGAGAAAAGTCTATTTTTTTAAATCTGAAGTCTTTATTAGGCCCTTTAACAAAATGTAAAAGAAATAAATAACAAAAATATTTTTATTTGTATATTTACCATTTAATACTATGTGATATATCAAAATTATTGTTGTGCATCAGGGGGCAGAAGACAAGTATCAGATTGTGAATAACAGGGTTTTGAGCAAAGTTTTTACCATAAAATAATGCAAAAGGTCTAAGAAACTGTATGTTACAAATATGATACATGCAGCATTACAGGGTAATTTTAACTAATGTACCATTTTGTGCATCTGTATGCAACACGTGGCATGTAAAACTGTGATGCCTGTTATTTGTAATAAAATGTCAAAACTTAATATCCTTTACTTGCCAAGCTTATTTAATGTAATGTTTAACTGATGGTTATCACTGTAAATTCTTCCTTTTATCCAAAAAAAACAAAACAAAACAAAACAATTCAGACTCATTACAGACACCAGAATCTCTGCAAATCAAAGTGTTTAATAAAGTGAGCCCAGGAATTATTATTCTGCCTGGAACATATAAAACTGAAGGTGCTACAGAACAAAAGTCAATATTTCAGAGCAGTCTATCAAAACTTTGCTAGGTATTCCAGTCTGGACTAATCAGGGGTCCAGCCAACAGACATGTCACCCTAACAGGTACTAACATGGCTAAGAAACCATCTGCTTTCAAATGTCATAAAATTCTGCTTCGTTATTTAATCCAGTTGGTGTAAAAAGTTAAAGAGCACTTTGGAAAGTTAAAGTTTATGTGTTACAGGTGCTTTATATAAATCATAAAAACATGTAAGAACTCTACTTTAGAGGTGCAAACTACTTTTGTAAACATATGTGCTCCCTCTTTCACAAAAAACAGAGTAATAATTTTTGTTGTAAAAACAGGTGGACTTAGATGAACAGAACAGCAGTTTTTGTCTTAACTTTAACTCTCTTTGTTGTATTTACAGCAGTTCTCAGCACTGGTGCAGGCTGTCCCTTCAGCACCTTTTCAGCCTCCAAATGTCTGCTGGGTACTTGCCCAGAGTTTGCTTTGTGCCAGACTTTGCTGAAGAATGAATCTCCAGAAACCCTGCAGCTGAAATCTCCAAACTCCCTCTGTTTAACTGCATGTCAGTCATCAGAGCAAGTGGGATGTTTAAACAAAAGAGCTCTCAAACCACAACTTGTTTACAAGAAGTGAGGGATTTAGAGGAAAAGAGAATGAAAAACCCTCAAACACAAAATATCTCAGCTCTTTTATTTATTTAAAACCTGTCCAGTTAACTAGAGGTGGACTGGCCATTTGGACATTCTAGAAAAGTCATTAACAGCATTTGGCTTGCCTAACACCATGCTCACATCAATACCTAAGACATACTGCATAACTTTCCAACCTTAAAACCTTTGTGTTCCTGACTGCTTTGATAGCAGAGTGACATTTATTATGTACATTTCTGGAGGAGGCGCTTCACTGAGGAAATCTGTAAAAGGTCCATAGAGCATCTTTAAAGATACAGTTTGAGTGTGATGTTGAGAGTCAGCCACAGAGGGCGCTGTGATGATCATTTAATCACAAACCCACTTAAAGCTGTGTTACTAACTTAGCAAGTTTGTCACTATATTTAGCAAGCATTTAGAGTCTCTAGCAAATCTTTTTTAAAGTGACCAGTGACAAATATAGCTACCTTCTTTAGTGTTTTGCAGACTTTTTGAAACTAACATTAAAGCACATACCGTATTTACCGTTCTCAATTAGCAGTGGGTGCTGCCGTAAGCCCCTCCCCTGTCCCAAAGCACTCACAGGAGGCCCAGTGTTCTGACGGTTTGGCATTCCCTGTCAGAATAGCATACCTTAAGTCCATATTTATGGTCTTGTTTGTTTATGCCACCTTAACCCACTCTGATAGGTGGGTTACACTGATTTTTGGATTGGATAAAATTTACTTTAGAAATAATAATTTCAAAGTTAAACCCTACATACGCAATCTCACTCAGTTTGGGAGAAGGATGTGAATAACTGAATGCTATAATATGACTTTAAAGAATCGTATGACCTCACTTGCAAAAAATGAACACAAACCTGCAGTATAAGATCATTATCAGATGCCTTATAGGGGTTCTTAAGTCAATTTCCCTTAAGCAGTAGTCAAACAAAAGATGCACTTGAGCAATGTGCAATTAACACTACAATTTCCAGGATTTTCAGTTTCTCCTGCAGACTCTCGTCCCTCCACCACACTTAATCACCTCACTCACTGACCTGTTGTTTTTCAATTCAGATACTCTGCCAAAGCTTTTGACTCAGCACCTCACAGAAATGTCACTGCTGACTTTACCTTCAGTTCAGTTCTGTAGTGGTGAATATAATTGTGCTAAATCTTTATTTTGTATACATTAAATGCATTTAACACCAGAACTGCCAATACCGTAATTTTGAAATCTTTGAAATTTGCACATTCAAATAAAATCATAAAGCTTTTCTGGTCCCCGACTTTCCCTAAAACTAGGAATTTTCATTAAACAAGTTTAAAAAATGTATTATGTAGATTTCAGTTTTGATCTATTTCGGTCACAGGTGGTCATTTTGATCGCGCAGGATTTTATGCTGTTCTGTTTTTAGATTCTTGTCATTCTGGATCAGATGAATCAGATGTGGAAGTATTCTGTAAAGGGTGGTATGTGGATCGATCCTGTAGTTTACATTATACTGGACCTTGTAGGAATAGATGTCCACATATGTACGTCACTTGAGGTGCAGATTAATCTGTGCAAACTTACACATATTTTTCTTGTATTAGGAGTTACCACTAATGAGAAAAGTCTGCAACCAGCCCACCGTGGCAAACCGCTGAGACCGTTGAGGAAACGGTAACTACCGCTACAGAAACGGCAAGTGCCATTGCAGAAACGGTAACTGCCGAAAGTGGCTGGCCTCTGATCTTAGCGGTTCTCCATTTCTCTCTCTCTCTCTCTCTCTCTCTCTCCCCGCCGCCACCCTCCCCTCGCCCTCCCTCTGCTTGTAGCTGTTGAGAACAACTGCACAAAACTGACGTTACTCCATCTGCGATCGACTAGTTTTGCCTCACGTCAGGTCCCGGATGTGTGGCACAAAAGTTTGTATTTCAGATCTGAATTTTTCAAATACAAAAGTTTCAACTTTACCACAATACACATTAAAAAAAAAAACAAAGATTCAATATCAAATATGGTCATTTGGATTCAGTTTTTTGAAGCAATTATTCAAACAGGCATATTCAGATTCAGATTGAATGATTCAAATTCAAAAATAAAGAATTCAGATTCGCTCCCCAGTGGCACAAAGCTTATCCCATACATAACCATCTGATCCTTATGAAACTAAGATCAGTTCAGTGCTAGCTAACAGCTCTGCGTTAGCTAGTGGCTCTGCGTTAGCTAATGGTCCTGTGTTGGTTGGTCTCCTGCAGCCTGAACTGTTGAACTCATAAGCTTGATTACACCAATATCAGAATTCCTTATTTCTTGGTAATGTGGTTTCCAAACTTTTTCTGTAGAGACAAGATAGATGCTTTAGTCAAACAACTTAGCTATTTATGACAACTGAGTAGTTTAATTCTGAAGTAATCAAGAAGGTTTTCTTTGTGTTGAGGATAAGAAGCTTCCAGGGGGAAGTCGTAACTTTTTTCGCTTCATTCTGTCAGTTACTAATGTTGTAAGACAAACGACACCTTGTGGTCTCTCTTCATTAGGCCTACCCACCATTTTACTGATCAAAACCAGGACAAGATACTGTATGTCTCGTCATATTTTGTTGTCTTGTCTTTTCTTCTGTGATTGTTGCAATGTTGTTGATCCATTGTTGTTTGTCCATTAATCCTTTCACAAATTTTTTCATGTTTTGCTAGAAGTGGAAAAACTATACATTCTACACAGCCTAGCTGGGTCCCCCCATCAGAGTTCTACTCCCCCCTCCCTGTGGGGCCAGACCCCCCAGCACATCA
The DNA here is from genome assembly GCF_017639745.1 of Melanotaenia boesemani. Taxonomy (NCBI): domain Eukaryota; kingdom Metazoa; phylum Chordata; class Actinopteri; order Atheriniformes; family Melanotaeniidae; genus Melanotaenia; species Melanotaenia boesemani. Next base: position 3,946,604 of record NC_055691.1, on the reverse strand, counting down.
CTGGTTTCTTTGGACCAGTGATGTCTATTATAAACACAAACTCTGATCACTTGCATCAATTTTATTCAGTTAAACATCAGTAAATATAGAATAAAAACTGATTTTCTGAATGTATGGATTAAAGTTATGCCAAGTATCAAAAAGCTGGCTACATTATTTTTCTTGGGATATTCTGTTTCGGTCTCTGAAACAGTTATGAACAAAGAAAAGACAAAACCATGGAAGTGGAAAAACAACAGCTGTGACATGATCTAAGAAACAGCCAGTTTCTTTAGTTTACAACCCTTTCCCATATTCTTAAAAGTTCTTAGGGGGTCTTTGAATTTTGTTATCAAGCAAGCACCTCAAACTGACATTTCCTACATTTCCTTTAATATAACATGCACTGCAAGAGCGATTTTAACATAACTGGACCTGACTACTGTCTTGACCTCCAGACAACTGTAGCTCATAACCAGGTCTGAACAAATCTTGATCTTGTAAATCATGGCTGTACTAATATATATATTTTTCAGTCAGAATAAAAAATACTTAATTTGTTACAAAAAGAAAACAGCAGTTAATTTTTCATCCAGACAACCCGCCATTTGTCCTCTCTGTCCCTCTGCAGGATGTCCTGCCTTGTCTGCTAGACCTCCACACTGTCAGCACTACATCATCTCCAGGTGGCAGCAGGAACTGCACACCTGCAGTCAAAAGCTAATTACGCGTTCACATGCATGAAGCCGCCATCTGCTCCAGTGTAACAGGCTGAACATCATCAGCACAATCATAGCTCATTAATAGTCAGACATTTGTTGTGCTGCGATGGGAATGCATGGCTATTTTAAGAAGTGACCTAATTGAAAATAGCAGCATGTGGTAGGGCACAGAGGAAATTATGGATTTTATAGTTTTGTCCTTCTTTAACCTTGACACACTTATACTGAATTTTCCCTATTGGCACTGATATGCCCTCATTATCATTGTCTCGTTAGACAAGCCAATAACTCATCTTTGTTTTCTTGTTTAAATCTTGATTATTTTGATCTCAAGATCTGGCCTAACATAAAACATATTTGAAAAAAACACACCAACAGATATGCATCTTCTGAGCAATTAATATAATTTGTCGCTAAAAGAACTGCTCCAAATTAATTCCTGACACTCAGAGGTTTGGTGTACCACCAGCTGCCTCCCATTCAGTAACCACCCACCCAGTAACCCCAGCACCCACTTTAGATGTTAATCAGCCAGTAGCATGAGGAGACCTGCAGAGTTAAAACCAATTATATGCAGGAATGTCGTGATTCAGAGGAAATAATCAAATACAAAACAAAGATTTTCTTTATAGTGAAAAAAACCCAAGTGTCTCACAAAGAACTAAACAAATAATCAACTGACAAAGTCACTGAATAATGACTGAAAGCAACTCTGTCAGGGATCCAAGTTAGATAATGTCAGAATCACAATTGTACAGCCTAAAATGCCGGATTAGCATGAAATTTTAAGTTGATGCAGAAACTGGGAAAGGTTGGCTGGGGCTCCCTGATCTGTGTGAGCATGAAGTGGCATTCGGGCTAGTTAACGGCTGCTGTTGGCCACTTGGTCCTGTACAAGTGGATGCCAGCTGGGGAATGGCGGTAGTCTACCTGGACAGGACCAGGTGAACTAGCCTGGACACCATCAGCTGTTTGCTCACTCTGTGGTGTCCAAGTGGATTTTGGCTAATGATAGTTCACTCTGCAGGACCTACTCCTGGTAACTGATGGCTAGTACCTGCTCATTGCTAGCTTCTCCTTTTATTCATTTCTCACAGTACATGCTAATTAATCACATTCAGCAGACATGATCTGCAAAATGAAAACTTTCGCTTTTAAAATGACTTGGTGGATAACATGCCTGATCTTGCAGGGGAAAACTGCTTGGAAAATATGAATATGCAAGAAAATCCGGGAACTATAATGGAATAGTGGCCAGTGTGTTGATGTGTGTTTTTTAAGCCTTTAGTAATGCTAAAGGTAGAAATTCATTGTTTTAACACAACAGATGGAACATGGAAAAAACATGGAAAACCATGCCATGGGCTCTGTAATGCTTCAGGCTTCCTTGTTGGGTCAATAAAATCAAGATATCCATTTCTTTTCTTAGTTATTTGATTGCTTTAAGGCCTCCTAAATCCTGACACAGCGCTCTGCAGGTCAACCCAAGCTACTGTTAACAAGTAATGTAGGTGAGGATTATGGGCTCATTCTAATGCTTGAACTCATCTGAGGTTGATCTGGATAAAAGGATCAGACTAATGTCTGAAATATAAATGTAAATGTTCTTTAAATACACTGAAAGCCCTATTGAGGCCCACTGAATAGTTTTGTGCATGTTAACATCTGCCAAACATTCACCTATTTATATCCCTTTCACAAGAAGCTTATCAGCCCTTTTATGGAGATGGACTTTCTCTGACCTACGTCTTCCAAGCCTCCCGAGGCCTTTTATCAAAGGCTTTTTACTGCACCACGTTACCTTTATGTCCCCCCCCCCCCCCCGCCTTTTTTTTTTTTTAAGGATTTCTTGTTAAGCTTTTAGAAACGAGCCATCCAACATCCAGTATCAAAGAGACACCATCCATTCACAGGAAGTTGAAAAGAGTAGAAAAAGAGGAGAAAAGTTAAGTACAAATCAGTTGTGCTTCCACTAGATATTCTACAGGAGCTTCACTTATTTTCCCCAGCAATGGGCCCCGGTGTTAGTGACCCCTCTTTCAGAAGCACCATAGGCCACCCGGATCTGCCCAGTCATCTATTACAGCACACCGAATGGTGGCAAGCACACAGGAGGAGGAGGAGAAAAGAGGGGTGACAGTGGTGACAGAGTACCAGTTGGACACCAGCAGACAATATGGTTGGCTAACCAAAAACAACCCCACGACTCCCCCTTTATCGCCCACCCGCCCAGAAATGAAAGGGGACCATAATGAGGAGGAGGATTAAAAAACCCCCTCCTTAAAGGGGGGAAGGGAGGTAGGGGAAGGGGACAGTAGAAGGATGAAGGCATGAGGCTGTGACAACGGTTAACAGAAGATGTGCAGCCAGTGGCAGAGAATCACTAAAAAGAGAAATATGAGAGATTAAGAGCTGAGGAAAGAAAAGGGAAATGAAGCTGGACAGAAAGAATATGTCAGCTCAAGCAAGAGAAAAAACAAGACTTGACATCATAATTCCAGACTGCCAAGCTCCCAGAACTAAGTTTCTAACATAAAAACGGTTCACAGCCTCTAGGTTAACAGATGGCCACAGGGACTTCAGCTACAGGGTGTTATAGAGCAGGCCGGTGTGGGCTGCACAATAACTTAGAGACAAACTTACATTAGAATTACATAACCTGTGATGACATCTTTACATGAAGATATCAAACATGGCTATTATGAATCAGACTGGAAAAGAATGTTTGACAAGGACATAAAGCGATTGGAGTCATTGACTACGTTTAAATAGACATTATGTTATCTCCAATTCAAATCAATCTGATCACATTTTCCAGCTGACATGTATACATGGACGTTGGATAAAATGATCTGATCAGTTGTGTGTTTAAATGATGGAAAGATTTAATATTATCCAAATGCTTTTGACATGAGCAATATGTACTCATTTCATTAAATTTGTTCAAAATAATTTCTTGTTCTAAATATCTATGTGAACAATTCATTGTTACAAGTCTTTTATTCTTCGACATGCCCAACAAACTCTTCAGTTTTCAATGAAAATGTATCCACAAAAGTCCAGTTCTGTTTGGCTGCCTCCATTTTTTAAGTCTTTTCTGAAACTCATCACATCACAGAACCCCCACGTGGTTCAAGCATGTGCAGAAAGAACACTGAAGCCATCAGAATGAGTGTCCAGTGGTCCCTCGCTATGACGCGGTTCACCTTTCGCAGCTTCTCAGTTTCACAGATTTTTTTAGTGCAATTTTGCATGTTTTTTTTTACAGCGCGTTTCATTCTATAACACTGGACTTATTTTTCTAGGAAGGTTTGAACTTTGAGGGTGTTTAAACAAGAGAGGAAAGTGTGAAAATGTTCATGCCTGTCTGAGAAAAGTGTATAAAGTGTGTAGTGAGGGGTTTTACAGCCTTAAAACATCTATAACGGGGTGGCCAATGTCAGTCCTCGAGAGCCACAATCATGCAGGTTTTCCAAATTTCCCTGCCCTAGCACAACTGACTCAAATTAAATGGATCCAACAGCCTATAAGGATCAGCATTAGTTTAAGTCAGGTGTGTTGGAGCAGGGAAATTTGGAAAACCTGCAGAATTGTGGCTCTCAAGGACTGACGTTGGCCATCGATCAAATTGACGCATTCTGGATGCATGCTCCTTCAAAAATGGACTCCGTGCGTATGTTTAGCGGAGAGCAGTGACAAGGTGCTGTTGGGACGCTTCTAACATGCACCTGCCAATCTGGAAATGATTTAATTTTTCATGTTAATTAGGTAGAGGTTATGACAATAATCAGAACAGAGAAAGGAGAAACACAAGAAAAAAAAGTCCACTCGACATTCCTCCTCATCTCAGTTTAAGTACTGTAATACTTCTGTACTAGCTAGATCATTTAGTTGTAGTCATTCACTGCAGACCAATGATCTTAATACATGAAATATTCATTCGGTTTCTTTTCATAGGTATTCCAGAGTATTTCATCAACCACCTAGCTTGTGATGAGCAACAAAATGTAACCTACAGGTCTCTCATAGAGTTATAAGCAATTCAGAACATCTGCCTGTAGGCAGTGAAACGGTGTGTCTGTGTGTGTGTTGCTCTTAATCAGCATGTAGGTCATGCCAATTTCATAGCTGTCTCTGAAAACTAGAATAAAATCATTTATATGAACCGTGAGGAGAATAAAGCTGCCAACATGTCTGATTTTAGGGTCCAACATCATCATTCAGAATCTCTGCATGTCTCAGCCCAGCATGAAGTACAACCTAATCAGGTTTAGTAAATTAGACACGATCTGCTGTACGTGCAGGTTCCTCATTCAAAAACAAAAACACAAATACTTTTCATGTTTCACATTCAAACAATAAAACATATTAAGCAAATGTCATGCTTATACAATAAATTTATCTGTGAGGTTAGAACTAAAGTCCAAATATTTTTTCCTTGTGTGCAGGTCTACGCTAAGTAACATTTCACAGTACGTATCAAATTAGTCATTTATGCTCAGCTGCAGGGCAGCCCCATGTCTCTTAGTCCATTACCAATAACTAGCATAATAAACATGACTTGTTGCACCATCTTAAGCTTGACAGCAACATGGATGCCCAGAATATTGTGTTGGATTGACAACTTTTCACCACAATTTACTCTACTGTTGCTGGGAGTAAAAATCCTTTCTTAAAATTCTTGACTCACATCTGTCGAACATCGCTGTCTTCTGCTGGTCCAGGGAGTCTGTGTAAACCAACAGGTCCCAGACAGGGACAGTCTTTGTGAATTAAAGGTCTGTATTCTTTGCATTCAGCATTTTTCCACAACAGAAGTTTTCCACTGCTGTTAGAGCAACCAAGAACTGCGTCTCCCAGATTTCCTTGACATTTTTAAGTAGTAAGCGGTAGTGTTTAGAAAATGATCTTCACAATTACTTTGGACAAGTGCACAAGTACCACCACAAAAATGGTGGATAGTCTACTTCTGGTAATTTCCCGGAATAATGTATAGAAGGGACTTCTTACTGCTATAAAAACACATCCTCTTCATTCTAGGGCTGAGAATATTCTTGCTTTTTAACTCTGCATTTTTGCAGACAACCGACTCTGTTGTGAAGATAATTGTACTGCTGCTGTTATATGAGGATTCCACTAGGGGGCGTATTAGAGAACTCAGTCTGGAGACAGTTGCTTAATTTGTGGGATAAAAAAATATATAAACATGATGACAATAGAGGAGGTTAACATTTGGTTAATTTTGAGGTCACAGCAGAAAAGAGACAGACTTGGTCAGCAAGCTTGTCTATGAAATTTTCATTATGGAAAATGACAAAGCTAAGCCGTGCTAATCAGAAACCATGTTAAAATGAATAAAAAAGGCCACAGTTTTTTCTGGACTAAAGTTAAAAATGGACTGAGGCAAAGTGGAAAACTGTTTCGTGTTTTGACAAATCGAATGGAGCTCTCTCTCTGACATTTTAATTAACTGTACATAACACACCCTTAGAGGACAAAGCATCACTGCAGTCAACAATGAGGTGGCTGGGGGTGGGAGAAAATCTTATTCTGGTGTATTAAATGTCATTACGTGTCTGTTAATAGAAATACAATTGGCACATATTGTGGCAGAAAACACTACTGAGCTGTGCGGTTTACCACAGCATCACGTAACTACACAAAAAATACCACTGTCACATCCATTAACAAAAAAAATAAAAATGTTCAAGTGATAGAGCTTTGTATCATTATGTAGATAACTTCATGCAGGCAATGGGATCTGACCTGCAAAACAATAATATTTTGCACATATGGGAATAAATACTTTGGAAGTTCAGGCAATTCTTTAAACAAAAACAAAAAGCTATGACATGAAAAAAAGAAATAATTGTATGATTAGTGGGTTTTCAAAACTTTATCATAAAGAAAGACACAATCATTTTAAAACTTCAATATGAACATAAGAAAAATGACATATTCTAGTCATTTTATATAAATATACACTATTTTATATAAAATTACATAAAATCTTACACCTGTAAACCTTGTTTTAAATCTGATCTTGAAGATAAGTGCTTTGTTGTTTCATCAGTGGGTGTGAACTGAGCTTCTCACTAAGACGTGTGGAGTCCCTCAGGGGTCACTGCTTGGACCACTGTTAACCACTAAACTTTGAATCTAACATGACACAGTTATGCTAAAAATGTCTGCACTGTACAGCTTCTAAGGGTTTAATTTACATATTACACAGTTATGCTTTTTGTGCTAAAATGGAAATGTTCTAATATGATTCCTAATTCTTTTCATATGACACTGATTTATTTACTTCTTTAAAGCACTTTCAATTTCCTCGTGTATGAAAAGTGCTCTAAAAAATAAACTTGTCTTGTCTGAACTCTGCAGAGGCAGACATAACCTGATAAATTTCTCCAGTAATGTTGAAAGTTTACAGGCCAAATCTAAGACCAAACAACTTATTAAGGAGGATACTTTTTAGCAGAGCACAAACGAACAACCAAGTCTGGGAACGGAGGTGGCAGACAGTGAAATTGTGGGAGGTAGCGAGGCTGGGGGCGTTGACGAAGATTAATTAAGAGAGGAGTGCTGCTTAACTTGCACTTCATCGGTCTGTAAGGCCTCCAGGCTGAAGGTGGTGGAGGAGCTGCTGGAGACGATTCACTCATCTACCCTCCCTCACATACTGGGCTCTCACACTTCCAGTCCAACATCCCAGTGTGACAGATCCCCGCCCCCTCCTCTTTTTTCACCCCTTTTTTACTTTGCACCCCACCCTTCCTTCTCATTCTGCCCCGCTTCATCTCCCACCTTTCTGGAGTTGTCCTCTTTACTGCTGTTACTGAACAATTCTGTTCTCTGACAGCATAATTTACCCGAGCTGAGGAGGTGACGCAGGACAGGTTGGCTTGTCTCCCCATGTAACCCCAGCCTTCATTCGTCATAGTGCCGGTGGAAAGAAAAAGCGGGCCGACTCTGTAGGATTGAAAGCGGTGGCCCCAATCTATGCCTGAATGAACGCCGATGAGCCTAATACCCACTAATCTGGTGATCAAATATCCCCTCGGTCACAAATGATTTTTTTTGTCAGACAACCAGTGGGGCAGCAAGGGACGTCTGCCAAGTTGCAGCAGTGTCAGGCGGAGAAGGAGGGATAAAATGAATGAAAGGGACAAAGGGAGAGAAAGTGGTGAGAAACAGAAGGAAATTAAAACCAAGGAGAGGAAACGCTACAAAAGTCACCTGAGGTGACTGCAGTGCTGGTAATCCTCAATAACAGAATCTGAACTGGTTGCTTCTTAAATCTAAAACTGAACTAGATCCAAACTACACTGAACTAAAAACTGTGGGCTATTTTAGACTTTCAAAAAAAGAAAAAACAAACAAACAAAAAAAAAACAGATTCTTAAGGTTCATAATGTCACTGAAAATCAGGTTTGTTTCCCATTTTCTTTGTTTAAAGCTGGGATGCTGACCATCTGTTACGGGCTGTGCTGCTGCTGCTTTGTTGCACGTGTAAACAAATCCCATCAGTCAGGTTATGATGTACGAAACGCCCCGGACACAAATGTGTTCAAAATTTCCATAAATGCCTTATTGTTATGTTGTGTTTTTATTGTTCATCAACATTTTAATCAAATGAACAGCTGAATATAAAATTGTTGACTAATAAAATAATGAACTTGGTTTCCATTATTTTTTTATAAACCCAAAACAAAATAAACAAGAACAGGCTGTTTTTTCACTTTTGATTAGAAGAAATTAAACTAAAAAAATGACCCACGGACAGAAATAGATTTTAATATTTAATTTGCCAAATTTCTCTGACCCAAAAGACACTGTCACACTTCTTGTTGGGGTCGCTTGCTCTCTCCCAGCTAGCCTACGTGACACTATGTCAATTTCAGGGTAACCGCTGCTGCTGCATCCGGACACACCACGGATTGTAGTGGACGACTGAAAATAATAGACACAAACATTTATGTTGTAAATTCAACCTCTAGTAATCTCTGGAAAAATGCATTTAACTGCAATTCAATATAAAACAGGATTTAAAAAAATAGAAATTATCCCTCAATCCCTCTGTCAAATTAGAACAGACCTAAAGTTAACTTGACATTTTAAGTACTTTTACAGCTCCGGCTGTTCTCTAATTAACAGTCTACAACATGTTAGAGTACGTTTTAAATGTTTCCTCCACACTCTTCGCTAATAGGCATAAATATCTGACGATAAGCCACGTTGGGATCAGCCAGCAGCAACTTTATTTTCAGTCTGTTCATGGAGCAGAGGTGAACGCTTCCTGCTCTGTCTGCAGCTGTGAGCACTGCTGGATGAGGGAGGGGCCTGAGTCAGCACCACTGCTCTCTGTGAACCAGTAAACACACCTTCACGTCATTCGACAGAAGTCTCCAAAATCACCAGAAAAAATCCTTAGATTTGTTGCTAGTCGTTTCTTTGAAATAGAGTCACTAGATGGGTCTGAAACTTGCTAAGTATAGCAGCAACATCGTTAAATGGTGCACAGACAAACGTTCTGCGTTGTTTGGAATGCAAACTGTGATTAAACGTATTTAGTTTCTTAACGTGCTAATTTTTTACCAGGGCTTATTAGAGAATAAAAAACAATACTATTACTCATGACACATAAAAAAATGTGACTGATTTTGGGCCTTCAGGCTAGATGCCTTGTCACAGCATTGAACCAGTGAACCCACCTTTATTCTCCTTATTTATGAATATTTTAATAGCTTTCAAGCCTTATATTTAGAGGGTGGCCACAGGATGATCCACTATTTATTACACAATTAATAACTCAGTCGCTGCATCTGGCATTCTGCTCCACACTTTCTACCAGTTGGTGGCAGTAATGCACCAAATTGCTGCATGCCCACCACTAAGGAAACAACAAGTCCTTTTATCCACACAATGGCTGAGTGCAATGGAAAAATACAAAAAAAAAAAAAACAGCTGAACACCACCAACATATGTAATATGTAATATATGAGGATCATGACTCAAAAAGTTTGGGAGCCACTGCACTGCTACAGCCCATACAACATTATATCGCCACTTGGACAACACATGAAACAGGAAACAACTTCTGGGCTACGGAACAAATAAATAGCTAACAAATAAACATAAAAATCTGTTTCTGTCCGTGGGTCGTTTTTCTTTTTAATTATTTCCCCCAGTAGGAGTGTGTTTACCATCAAAAGACAAACTTGTAATTACGACAATATTCAGTATGACATTACCCTTCATCCTGCTGGCTGAAATTCTGACAACGACTCTCTGAGATAACTAGGTTTTGTTGTTGTTGTTGTTAATTATTTTGCTTTTGCTTTCTGGCAAACTAGAAAATTTCATGACTGACACTTTGCCACCAGTCTCCTTTTTTTTTCCTAAAAAAATAATAATAAAAAAAAACAAAAAGATCTACACATTATAACTTGTTCTATACAAAAGGGTGCTTTTCCTTCTACTGCAATAGTCAAGCTCTGATTAAAGAAAACAAATTTAGATCCATACATACTTAAGTGGCAGCTCTGACACACCTGACCTCTATTCTCTGGTCTTTGGCCCCCCAAAGAAGATTAAACCACAGCTACACCTACTTTAAAACACAGCAGCATGTATAATGTCAACACCTGATAGGATCTTTCATTACACCCATCTTAAAGAGTCTGAGTCAGGTTATATAAAAAATTAAGAAAATAAAAATAAAATAAAGAAAATGAGAAAGTGAAACTTCCCGGAAAGATCCATCATCACAAAATGGAAAGAATATGATACCACCACAAACTGTCTCTTAGGGGCTAAACCTACAGCTGAGCTAAGAACAACATTAATCAGACAGGCAACAAAGAGTCCAAATGTAACCCTGATGGAGCTGAAAGCTACACAGCACAGACTTCTGGATCTGTCCACACATGTGGAAGACTCCCCAAACAACTTTTACACAGTCCTCTGGTTAGATGAGACTACATTTAAACTTTTTAGACATATCTAGCACAAACCCAATACCTCTTATCACTCAAAGAATACCAGTGAAGCACAGTGGTGGAAGCATCATGCTGTGGGGATGTTTTTCATCAGCAGGCACAGGGAGACTTGTCAGAACTGAAGGAAGACCTTTGGAAGTTCTTACTTCTGCCAGCACCTTTTCGTGGACCACAACAGTTTAAAGGAAATGTCTGGAAATTGTGTTTGTTTTGTTGTTGTTTTCTTAGTGACTGTAAACTTCTATCTTTGGCCTGGTTTAACCAGCACAGCCTACCTGAGTATTGTTGCTGACCGTGTCCATCCCTTTATGACCACAGTGAAGCATCTTCTGATGCTACTTCCAGCAGGATAATGCACCATGTCACAAAGCTCAGATCATCTCCACCTGCTTTCTAGAACATGACAATGAGTTCACTGGACTCCAACGGCCTCCACAGCCACCATCTCAATCCAACAGATACTCTTTGGGATGTGGTGGAACAATAAATTCTCATCATAGATGTGCAGCCAACAAATCTGCTTTTAGATAAATTTTAGAGCTTGAAAGTTACTCTGATCATAATGTGGAATAACGAATGTGTTTTGCGATTTTGCAGATCCATTTTGATCTGACCTGAACAAAAATAATAAAATAAATGAAGGCATAAAATAGATAAACATATTAAATACAATGTAAAATATATATAAAAATCTACAATATCTTTAATATGTGAATGTGTGAAGTTTAGAAAATGTATTTCCAAATACATTGCATATACACATATATTTGTAGGGTGTTTATACTGTTTGATGTAAAAATATTGTTAAAACTTTACTATTTTTCTTCAGAAATTTCATGTTTGTAATATTTTCTACAAATATATCTCATTACCTGTTGATAATGTAGCCTACATGTAATGGAAAAATGTAGAGTTTTCATTATTTCTAGGTAATTATGGTCTCATTTTACTGGTCTGGCCCACTGGAGGTGAGTGTATGTGGAATCAGGACTGAATAAGTGTGACTCCTCTGGCTAAGAGTCTTTTATTCAGGTAATGAAATCCTCTGGCATTAAAGTGATGTTGGGGATCTGGGCTGCTTCACCACAGCCTACAAAGATCCAGCACATGTTTTCATAGTTTATTATTTCATTCACACACATTTTTGTGGCACTTCTTATTCTGTAGTGTTGGCTTGCAGTGCCTTCTTCCTCTTCCTCTACCTCATCTTCACACACGATGGATCCATCAGGCGACCAGGACTTCAGTGTTTTGCTCAAATGCATTTCTACACGTGATCTGTTGAAGTCAGGATCGAACCACTGAAATCCAGGCAGAACACTGTGTCTTGCTTCCACCTGAACCACAACCGGTTCGAGTCTCAACACAAACATGACGTCATAGCCAAGTTCAACACACGTCTGTCACGCGGTGCAGTCCGATGTGAACTTAGCGTTCACAGAAACTTTACTTCTTATCACTCAGCCTACTGTCTTAATTTACCCATGAATCTCTGAAGGACTTGTAGATGATTTAACCCCAGCGTCATCGTCTGTCTCCGGGAAGCGTCTGAAGATCAAGTCTGGCGCTACTGTTGCGACCAGATTTGGAGCGTCTGACACGCTTATTTAAACCAGACAGACCACCGTGTCCAAACTTTCCCCCCCCCCCAAAACTTCACGCCTCATAACGTTTAATCTGCGATCCCACAGACCAGCGCAGTGGTTATTAACAGAAAATATGAGCACATTTTGGGGAGGACAAACGCTTTATTATCATTATTATTATTATTATTAAAGAGAATCGCACTTTGGATATGTTTCCAAAGACGCACATTTTTGCGCAAGATTCCGCTTATTTTGATTCAGGAAATTAGCCTGCGCAATTTTTAAGTGGCCGCCAACGACACGCAGGTGCCTTCAGTTTGTCTGGAGCGGAGCAGCGCACTTCACTTCGCTGCGCACCTGAAGCTGCTGCGCATTCACTGCAAAACTTGGTACAGCAAGTTCAAAACCACCTTTTTGCAAAATCTGACCATGAAGATGATCTCATGCCATAGCAAACCTTACCTAGTTGGCATATGAGGATGCAGTGTCCAGTCAGTAGTAGCCAACAGCGTGTAGTCTCCATATTAAGAGGGGAAAAGTCGCAGATGTGGTGAATAAACAAATCCCGTCGACCAGCAGTCCTCACAGCTCCATGCTGCCGAGCTGCTCTCCTGCTAGATGGGGTCTGGCTGTCCGTGTTGGTATGGGGAGCCTGGAATTCCCGGGTCCCGGCGTGCCGCTCCACTCCGTCCGCTTTCCTCCGTACAGACTGACTGACTGACCGAACTGGAGCCTCTAGATTTGGGTGGTGCGCCGCCCACATTTCACGGTTCCTCCTCAGCAACAACACAACCGATATTTGGGATTTGAATAATACCATGCAAGTGCAAAATCATTTGTAGGTTTATATTTTTATGCAATTTCTAAATTGATTTCTGTAATTATTAGTGTTTTTACAAAAGAAAAAAGGGAACGTCAAATTCATTATGAAGTGCAAAGACTGAATAAATTGTCAACTTAGAAAATATGTAAAGGGAAAGTTACAGATGAATAAAAGAAAAGAGAGGTAGGGGAAAGGACAGAAGACAAGAAAGAGTGGGAGAGTGGCCTGTATGCAGCAAGTTCTTCATACTCTGGGCATCTTTAGCTAATTTTAACAAACCCAAACAACTGATAATCAGTAGCTACTGAAATCAGTTCTGTAAACCAATCCAGGTTTTCTGAATTTACTCACGTTCATCTAACATCAGATGATCATCATAATATATTCCTGACAGGCTGAGAAGTAATTAAGCCGCAAAAGCAAGAGGAAACAAGGACATGCAGAAACATTTTAGGGGCTAAAAAAAGGCAGGAGCTCCACTCATGTTTCATAAAAAACAATGTTTCGGGTAGTCTAAATTCCATCATTTATATTTACACTGTCCACCGCATTTTCTGGATTATTTCTTTGTTGTAACAATGAAGTAATGGTCACACACACACACACACACACACACACACACACACACACACACACACACACACACACACACACATACACACACACACACACACACACACACAATTTTAATTTAATAATATAATATAATATAATATAACATAATATAATATAAATGTCAACAACAACAATAATAAACCACTACTGCTACAGTACACCACTATATCTAATTATGTAATAGTAAAATAATTATTATAATAATCATTATCATTGATTGTAATACTAGTACTAACAAAAATTCTTGTTCTACTATAATTTGAGATGTTTCATTTGGATATATATATTTCAATCTCTTGTGCCACACAGTCAAAAAAAGTAGATGGTCAGTTTTGGAGAGAAGACTTTATTCCACACAGAGATAAACCAGAGTCGTCCCTGAGAAATACTGAACACTGTAGATCCTTTTATGCTGTTATTTTTCTGTTTTCTTCAAAGGATGCCCCAGGTCTCCAGGTGATAATCATAAAGATGGACTACAACAGAAGATAATGGTACAGATGATTGCCCTCATGATAGGGGTGATAATCATATAAATGGCAGTTCAAGCCATACATAGCTTTAGGGATGTTCTACAGAGAAATTTCTTTTCTTTTTGTGTCCTTGAACTATTTAAGCTCTGTTTCAACTCTCTTTATCTGTTCTTCAAAGGACAACCTATGTGTATCTAACATTGTGGTTCAAGACGTGGGCCCTGTGGTTTTGACCAGCTGCATTTCGGTTAATTTCTGTGATCAGTTGCTCTGTAATGTCATGGGGTGTACTGGGGTTATGTTTTTAAAATGTTTTATCCATGAAAATAACAGCAGGCTTATGCGTGGCTCTGTGATGTTACCATGGCTGTTTGTCCCGCCTTTTGAATTTTTCTGTAGATTATTTTTTATATTATTTTACATAGAATATAACAGAAACATAAAAGAAATAAATCAATACAAAATAAAATGTTAATAAATAAATAAAAATAACAAAAAAAAAACAAAACAAACAGAGCTTGTGCATGTTCCATGATTACACTGGTGCACACATCAGAGCTCGGCTAACAACTAAGCAACTTTGGCGCTATATTTAGTGAGTATTCAGACCCATCTAGCAACGCTATTAAAAAGAAATGGACTTTTTCTGGTTTTATTGGGGACTTTTGCAGCGGGCGCTGCTGCAGGCATTACTAAAGCAAGAGTTTACAATATTGATAGTGTCTGTTAATTAATTAAGTTGTCCACTAAAATAGCACAAATATTGATATGTGATTTAAATGCGATTTATCAACATTAATTAGTTACAAAGACTCTAATTATTTAGATAATTTTATTTTAAATGGAGTTTTTAATATACAGTATAGTGGATGGCTGTCCTAGGTGGCGTTGTGCAGGTCTTCAGCTAGAGGGTTTGCTGCGGGTGTTATTGTTGTATTCATGCTTTTTCTTGGCTTCAGGTAGGTGCTCCCGATGGTTGTCTGCTTCGTTTTCTTACAGAGGCTGTAGAATGTTTTATATTGAGTTTCAGTTCAGGTGTAGAAACTGTTTGTCTGCTTTTCCAGTTTTGGTTTTAGAGTTGTTGATGTTGTGTTCTCTCTGTTGTATTTTTATTTTGTTTTTCATTTCCTCACACTTCCCCTTTCCTTTGTTTCTTCTTGTCAGGTATAGCATAAAATGAAAAAAATAACAAAAATAAAGAACAATACTCAAGCAAAAGGAAAGGCTTACACAAAGCTCCTCTTGGCAAAGCATATTTGTTCGGTACAACATGGACGGCATTCTGCTGTCATGATGTTGGGCAGAAGAAGCAGAAAAACATATTTAAATAAACAAATAAATAGTCAGACTTGAAAATATGAACAAGACTAAAAACAAACAAAAAACTTTTTACATTTTATTTCCATTACTCTTCCAAGAATGAATTAGTAGTGAAACTAAAAAGCAAATATTCTTTAATTATCCTTTGACTACGCTCCGAACTGTCCAAGACTTTTTATTGTGGTCTACCTTTTAAAAAACAAAACCAACAACAAAAAAAAAAAACAACTTCTTTTTACACAGGCTACATTATAAGAGAGAAATAATTGAAGTCACAATCTACAAAGTGAGACGGGACAAACTGTCACAAGCAGAAGTGTTTTGGGACAAAAGAAACTTTTATTTAAGCCAAACGACGGGTGCTGCTGACGCAGGAAATCCAAAGACTGAACATTTAAGTTTAAAAAATAATGAAGCCCAAGTAGGGATACTGGGATGTAGATTAGATGAGTGGATGTAGGTCAGTAATTAATACTAGGACAGACTGATTACGTGGCGATCATGTGACAAGATAAAGTCAACCGATGTGGCAATAATGAAAGGTAACTTTAACCACTCTGAAACTAGAACCAAGAACTAAGAAATCAACAGAATGCAGCAGAACTAAAGCTGTGCAAGATAAATAGAAAGAACATAATCAGATACTAAATGAGTTTACTGTACAACAGGAGCTGAACAAAGGCAAACAACTAAATTTAACACAATAAAAGAACATCAGTGTTTGGTGGATCATTTCTTTTCTAATATTGTTTGTTGTAACAATGTTTCTTGGTAATAAATCTTCTACTGTTGGAAAGTGTGTTTATTTCCCTTCTAAACAGAACCACATTTGTGAGGATCATGTATTTGTGGGATGAGCAGCAGAGTTGAGTGTGTGGGTTGTGCCCATGAAAAACTTGCCAAATCTTCTCTGTGCCAGATGACCTGCTGTAAACTTTGCATCTGTGTTAGCTTACCTTGTTAACTCATAGCTGTGTTGGCCTGTCGGCTAGTTTGTCATCATTACTTCAGTTGCAGACTTTGGCCTTTGCACGTCCCATGCAATCTCAATCCTACAAAACTGCTGTTGAAGCTGAGGACTCATAAGGAGAAAACGCTAACCCCCCTTTCAGAATGCAGTCCCTGCAAATAACCACCTAAGCTATGGTGTACGACATCAACAGGGTTCAGAAGAGTAAACCAACAGAAAAAATTAAGCTTCTGCTTTTGTCTGAACGCATGTCTGTAATTAGGATGTTACATGGGCTGTAATTACCATTACAATTAACAAAAATTTTGCATTGTTTTTAAATTTCTGATTTCATTATAATCATTGTCTATTTAAAAGTTTTTGTTAAGCCTTTTGAATTTTTTTCTTTTTTTTTTTTGCATACATAATTTCCAGCTGGGACTTTTCAAAATGCTGGATCCAGATACCACATCTGAAAAAGACTTTGAAGTAGACATGAACAAGTTATGGTCAGATCTCATTAAATGTATACAAATTTTGTTCTATGTACTGATACAACTACATTTAACTATAAATCATATAAAGTCCAAGTACAAGAGTATCAACATTACCTTTCAAAGTGGGCCATGCTTCACTAAAACCTTTTAAACAAAAACATCCATCTTGTTATATATTTTACTGTAAAAACAGTCTGTAGAAAACTCATATTTCACATGCTCATCACTCAACTCTGAGACTGGATGAGAGAGAACACCACCCAAAGGTCAAAATGCACAAGAAAAGAGACTTCATAGCCCCAAGAAGCCCACTAAATTATGAAGGAAGCCAAGAAGGTGCAGTTACATTTGTGTTCATTTTACAGATTTTATGCTGTGACTTTGCAGAAATTGCCTCCCAAGCAGTGTGGAGCAGAAAAAAAGTTCTTGAGCATAGGCCTTTACTTAATATTTGCACTACAAAAGGTAAATTGTAATGTACATCAGACATTCATCAGATGTTCCTCAGTCTCTGCTGTTACCTTTCCTACAGAACAAAATTCTACTGGCCTACAGAATAAGATAACAATAAGACACACAATTTGTAAGTCTTCATAAAGGCCTCTACAGCAGTTTACAAAAGTATTCACACCCTTGATATTTTTCCTGTTTTTTCTTTATCTTTTTTGCAGAATGGCTCAGTGGGCAGAGTGGTCGTCCCGTAGCCCAAGGGTTGCTGGTTTGATCCCGTCCCTGAGCAAGAGATCCTGATGGGTTGTGGTTGAGCGCCTTGCATGGCAGCTTCTACCATCAGTGTGAATATAAGTACAGACCATTTAAAAGAAATGTAGGAAAACCCAAATATGTAAAATATAATGAAGATAAATGTAAAAAATAAGCATTCAGTGAGAGCAGACGTACATCCAGCCAATGTATTTTTTTTTTTTTTTTTTTTTTTGCAATGATTGTGAGCTTAGTTTTAGAGTTAGAAGCTCTAATGTCAAAATTATCCCATGAACAGCTTGCCAGTGAAACCAAACCCTGCATCATACCAGCATCCGTGTTAAAGTGTGCAACTTGTTCTTATAGTTTTATCGTTTCTCCATCGGTTTTTGATAGAAAATTTTCCATAATATCATATTGATACTCAGTGTCGAGGCTAGAAAAAGATATGAGGCGAAGCTAGTGGCAGTGGGACTGAACGAATACTTTTATTGTATGTCTATCTGCTGTCACATTATGAAAGAGCTGCTAACAAGAAACACTGAGAACTTTACAAAAACCACCAACAGGTGTTTGCTGTTGTTACTGTAACCGGCCATTTCATGGTATATTTTGGCATCTACACAAAAACTACCATAATGTTTAAACAGTAATATAAAAATAAATGTTTTACTCACCAGTCACAAAATGATCTGAACAAACTGTTGAATTTTTTTAATATTTGCTTGAATATTGACTTCCAGGTAACCATCAGCACTGACACACTTGATAGCTGCTAGATAGTTGCCACATCTTTCTGGGCTTTTGTGTCTTTTCAGTAGTTTGAAGAACGATCTGTTGTTGTCTGTGGAGCTATGTTTATGAAAGCCAACCACAACACAACTTTTTGGCATATTTAAAGGACACTACAAAAATCCAAGAAATATCTTTGAGGATTGACACTGAAATCCAATGGTGTCATGGTTCAGCAACTTCCAGATCACCCCCAATATCTAATCACTTGCTCCTTATTCCATTTGGGAGATTTGCTAAAAATTTTATCAAAATCTGTCCCTTGTTTTTTAGTTATGTTGCTAATAGACAGACAGACAAACGTATGCAGCCAAAAACATAACCTCCAACTTGGCAGATATAATAAAAAACAAGAAAAGTAGTGCATACATCTATTTAACCCCTTTGCTATTAAACTAAATAATATCATGTGCTTCTCATTACCCTCAGAGGTCACATAATTAGTCCATGTGTGTAGTCTAAGGGCAAATAGCTGTTCAAGCAGGTTAATGATTAAGTTATAGAAAACATAAAAATCAAAACCTTGAAAATCCCACAGAGCACCATTAAATCCATCAACCCCTCTAATGAGGGCTGCCTGGCAAAACTCATACTGGGCGAAGGAGGTGTTAACCAGAAAGGTAACAAAGAAAACAAAGGTAATCCTAAAGGAGCTGTAACCACACATGACTGGAGAAAGATTTTGTCAAAAGGCATGGAGAAGACTCCACACACATCTGGAAGAAGGTCCTTTGGTCAGATGAGACAGAAATTGTACTTTTAAGCCATCAAGAAAAGAACACGTTGTCAGGTACAAACAACGCCTCACATCTCTCCAATAATACTTTTCCATCAGTGAAGCATGGTAGTGGTAGCATCATGCTGAGGGAATGTGTTTCCATCAGCAGGAAGTGGGAAACTGGTCACAGTTGATAGATAGTACCAGGAGTGTGAATCTGTTAAAGAGAACCTGTTTCAGACTTCCTGGGAACAGAGACTGGGATGGAGGACTCTGTCTTTCCACCTGAAGACTGCTTATGGCTCTCTGCAGATGGACTCGCCTCCTAAATATGAGACTATGGTTTGGTTCTTCTGACCTCTTTATTTTGCAGCATTTTTGTTACGTTAGATAAACAAATGATCTAACAGTTAATTATAGTTTCAGCATTATTTCTGTTTTACATTTTTCATATTTGTTCCTACAAAGTTGTTGAAATAATGAAATACAAATAAAAGAACAATGGTAAATCAGCCCCGCTTCAACATCACTTTCCTGGTCTTTTCATCACTTTTCAATGCAAGCCACATTCACCACTTCTTTGTTTTTATATACAGTGCACACACTAGTGACAACGTGGGGTTAAGTATGCTGCTCAAGGAGACTTTGGCCTGTGGCCAGGATGACCCGGAATTAAACTAACAAGAATTATTCCTGATTTCTTAATATCCTAGTGTTTAAATGAAATTACATTTGGTGGAAAGGACTTGAAACTCAGTGTGCAGGAGCCTTAATTTGTGACATAATTCAGGATTTCAATAGAAAGACTCTTTTTTTAGCTCAAAACAATTAGTTACAGAATAGTAATCTCACTATTCTGAGCACTTTTATTAAGTTTGCTTAGAAAATTTAGGAAATAATTGCTCTTTTGTGACTTACATAAGCCCACTGTTTGACTTGTGGAGTTCATTTTTCAGATTCTGAAACTTTAGTAATCCCAAAGGGAAATTCAAGTGCTGTTTATTAAAAGAAAATAAATAAATACCACAAGAGAATACATTCAGACAGCAGTCAAACAACATCACTACAACAGTGACACAGTGTGTACAAATCAACAGTTAAAATAAAAATAAAATGAAAATTCTACTATTTTAAGGTTTAGGAGGCCTACTAATATTATGTCTGTCTGTTAGCATAAAGTAATTGGCCTCAAGTAAACTGAGTGGTAATCACAGTTTAGTTGGCTTTAGTGATTAGCCACGTTTCCATATTGTTAAAGTAAACACCTTATTCTTATTTGAAAAATCCAATTTGGAAAAGATTATGGAGAAAGGTAAACATTTGCTTGATAAAAAAAGCGACTGTATTGGTGTAGTCTTTTTAGATTTAAAGATGTTTGATACAGTCAACCACCAGGATTTCCTTTCTAGATTAATTCATTTTTATTTGTTTAAGTGGCCATTCTTTGGATAAAATCAATTTAATCCAAAAATAATCAATGTGAATGTATTATTGACATCAAAAATCCTTACATTGACTCTTCTGTTGGGGTCCCTCATGGGTCGACTCTTGGACCACTTCCATTTATGATTTACTACATTTGTACAAATGTTAATCTTTCAATCTAACGTTAGGCTGAAAACGTCCAAAAAGCCCTTTTAATTCTTACACCTGCTGTAAATCAGGTTCAGGACTGGCTTTTTAAATCATCACATGGTAAATGAATTCAGTTATCTTGGGATTGTACTGGACCACATTATCTTTTAAAGGTCATGTTTAAACAAAGTTGTTCAATTAAATGTACAGAACTCTAAACACATAGGGCCATTGTCAGTGCTGCCAAGATGTATTTACACTCAGGGATGTTTGCCCCCACGTTGGATAGATAATAAAATAGAATTACTCTTTAAAAAAGCTCTCCAAGTTCTTGACAAGAAACCACTAACATTTCATTATTTTAATGTCCTAGAAAAAAAAGTAACATTCATAGATTTTATAACTGTTTAAATCTAAAATGAGCTTTTTATATATAAAATGTTCTGCATAGGCTTGCTCCTCCTCCTTTAAATAACCTTTTCATTAAACAGAGGCCTGACAGTGGTACCAGGATACCATGAGCGGAAACTTGTGGTGCCATTTTGACATAATTTCAACAAGCTATCCAAATTATAATGAAGTAAGTAAATTCAGGTATAATCTACACAAATGGGTTTTACATGTTTCTACTTTAAAGTATATTTAAGAAAAAATGGTTTAAGGGACATCAAGCTTATGGTGATTTAAAATTTTTGTGTTGTTTACATGTAACTGCTGTATGTTTGTTTTTATTTTGTTCTTTTAACTCTTCTTGTACGGTCTTGATTTTGTCATGTCCTTTGCCCTGCCTTGGGACTACAGATTGAAATTGACGTTCTTTGCTATAATTAAGTTTACGTCATGTTCACGCCATTCTTTCCTGTTCTGATATTCATTAACCTGCACTGTCCCAATTAAATAAACAAATAGAATAATTGGATTTTTATGCACATATAATCATTTCAGATCAAAATAAAAATATTTATACAGTATACAGTAGTAACAGAAGTAAACAAAGCTAAAAAATAAATGTAATGTCAACCTGTATAATTTTGAACTTGATGGTCAAATGACACTTTTAGTCACTGCAAGTCTTTGGTTTCCAGTTTAAAGTACTAGTACTAACAAAATCCATGATGCAATAACAATGCAGGTTCTTTTTACAGTCAACATTCAGACAAAAAGATAAAAAAATTAACATCCTTTTTCACTTTCAAAATCAGTCTCCTCCCTCAGATTATATTACATGAGATAAAGCTTGCACCATTGAGAAGGGTTTTTTTTTTTTAGGACATCAGATAAGTGACTTTATTTTTTGTTTTTGTTGTTATTTTATCCATCCAGAGATGCAGGCAAGTTTCAACCCCACCCGACTTCATAAAGCACTTTTTAAAGCAAACAACAATGATCCCGTTGGAAAAAGTTTTATATTAAAGAAACGTTATGTATGGAATCACAAATAATAAACAAAAGAAAAGAGAACTTACTCACACACAGAATTAAAGGCCAAAGAATAGAAATGTGTTAAAAACAGAGGTTGTTAAAGTCTGCCAAACATGCAGTTGGTTCTTTAAATTAGAGGGTTGAGCTGCAGACTTTTGTCTCTTCTCTCAACTAGTCAACTAAAGGCAAGATATCAGTAGTTTTAAGTAATTTTGGAGGCATGTTGAGAAAAAAGGGACCTATAAGTCAACAACAAAAGCCAAAAATCAAATATGTGGGGAGCCCACAGGAAGGTGTGATCACACTTAATTGTTTGTGTTAAGAGATATGCTGCAGTTTTCTGAACCAAATGCAATTTATACATGTATAACACAAGGAGATAGGATAGGCACTGTGTGGGAAGTTAAGAAAAAAAATCTGTTTAAGATGCAGAGATGTCAAAATACTAGTTCACATTTCTACTTAATTACGGGGGAACAGATCCTTTAAACAGCAGCATCGCAGTCAAATACGTCGTCACAACAGACAGTCTCTCCTACCATCATCAATACATGAATTGAGGTATTGAGGTCATGTTGCACAAAATAGAGCGGGTGTCATTAAACACCTACCACCCGACCCCTCCCGTCCCCTCCTTGTGTTACCACCCCTCCCTGCTCTGGAGGTCAGAGATCAAGCTCAGTGGGCCTGGTATCAGTCAGCAGCAGGTTTAGCATCCTCTGAGGAACATTGTCAAACATACACAGTGTTTTTTTTTTCACTGAGGATTGAAGTGATCCATCTATTAAGCAGGTTAAGTTTGCAGCAGCATGTTTAGCGACTCGTGTGTTTACGACATTGATACAGTCAGAAAGCATCACAAATCAGGTCAGGTCAGCCCATCAGAGCATTCATGTATGACAAATGCAGCATGTGGAAGTGAACTTTTGGAGGGTGTATTGATTTATCTTGTTTAATCAAAGCTAAATAGTTTTTTTTTCTGCCTTTTAACAGTCTGGATCCTCTTTCATACCCAAGGGTGGTGCCAAAGGGGTGGTCTTGGGGGGGAGGCATGAGCCATGCTCAGAATCCGATTGACCCTTTAGGTGCCACCCTGAACATAAGCGATCAAATTTTAAGAAATTTTCAATGTAAACTGACCTTTAACTGGTAAACCTCAGATGCCCAAGTGCCAGTAATGTACTTCTATATGATGTTCTGCATCAACACACATGTTATTGATCATAATGCCGCATTCATACAGCATCATCTCACCAACTGCCTACATGGTGATATCTGTCTGTCCAAAGTGTTAATAAAGAGGATGTAAAAGTCAAGATACACAGTAATGTGGCAGCTAGCACTGTTGCCTCACAGCAAGAAGGTTGCTGGTTCAAGCCTCAGCCTGATTGCTTCCACCTGTTCTTGATTGCTCTCATGCTTCTCACCTGTTTCAATTTCAATCAAAATAATCGGGATTATCATTTTTCCCATAATCGAGCAGCCCTAGTTGCCACTTACTGCCCTTCTCTGGTGCACCTCATCTCAGTCGGACTGTCTCTCGATCAAACCAGGTTCTTTTCTTACCTTTGTAAAATAAAACTTTCAATTGCTCAGTCCAAGTCTTGGCTTATTTTGAATCCAAGTTTCCCAGGTCATTACATTTTCTCCCCGTGTATGTGTGGGTTCTTTCTGGGTACTCCGGCTTCCTCCCACAGTCCCAAGACATGCGTACTGGGTTCAACAATTTTGTGGAGTGGAGGTTGAGTTGCATGTTGAAAACACATCAAATTAATAAATTTCACAAAGAAGAAGAAGACTGACAGGATTCCAGGTAAAACAACAAACATTCCTTCCTGGAAAATCTGTCAGATCTGAACACCAACATGAAACAGTAAAAATAACCATAATTCCAGTGGTGCTTAATTAATTTAAGAAAAGAAGCAATCCACATAAATGTGGCTGCGTCCATTAACTCTACATGTTTACTTTCTGCAGAGTCCTTGTTGATTTAGGTTATGGGAACCAGCTGCTTCTTTCTCCCGCCGTCTTTGATGTTTTGCTGCTATTGTTGCGATGGGTCTGAATCACAGCCGGCTGCTCTGGGCGGCTGGTTGGTTGGCAGCCATTGAACCCTTTCGAAGATTAACTGTTATTACTGGCTTCTTTGTGCATCCACGTTGCTCTCTGCATACCAGTGTCAAAACAAAACACTCCTCTTCAGCCTCTCCAGTGGAGGAGGCTTCAGGAAACAGCAGGTCTGATTCACTTTTATCTGCACACACACCACTTAGTGCATAAGAGCACTAAGTGGTCTCTCAACTGACAAGTTCCTTTTTTGGAGAAGAGGTCCAGTATGCTCCACATTAGCCTCTACATTTGCTCCACATACATACATACACACAAACACACACAGGTACAGTTGGAAAAACCGTTTATTATGAGGAATAGAAATTCACAGATCACCTTAATAATAAGGCAGGAACTTCTATGATTATTTCATTATTTCTATGAATCTTGTCTAACAGTCTCCAGGACTAATGAGCTCTGCACTCAGACATTGTTCACACAATCCAGGCTGGATTTGAAGCACATCTTGAAATACATGGTGAGTTGCATGCTGCCAGCACACGTGAGCTGCAGTCCAAAAACTGCAAAGCCGTGAAAGTAAGGTTTTATTTGTTTGTGCAAATACTAAATCTGCTTAAAATCATTGCGTTGTTTATCCCCATTGACACAGGACCTCTTGATGAAGATGATGCATTAGATGAGTGTGACAGTGAAGTTTAGGTTGCTGAATCACAAACTAAGACACAGATTCATAACTATGTCTCTTCTCTGAGATCTCTGCAGCCAGTAAAAGTCAGTTTGATGTTGACTCATGTCTTATCTGTTTTTTTCTTCTCTTTCTTCAATAATGTCTGCTTGGATTTCTTTGCTGAATCCGCTGTGGTGCACATTTAAAACAATCAATGCCATGAAGCAAAATGCTGCTGTAAAGCTGTAAAGTGATGCAGGAAAAAAAGCTGTGGTGTGATTTCTAATCCTCGGAAAACAGGAGGGCAACAACGGCTCCAAGAATGTACATAATAAATGTCACTGTGCCATCAAAATGAGTCAGAAATACTTATTTTTAAGCTTGGAAAGTTAAATGATGCTACTGTAAATATGTGTCAAGCTCTTGGTAAGAGGTTGGTCCTTCCCAGCTGCCTCTGAAGGCATCTTTCCTCAAGCACTGATTGCTGAGGCTTCCCACCTCTGTTGCTCCTTATCATCTGCGCATATCCATCCCTACTCAATCTGTTTTTAACCTCCCTTCCAGGATTTTTGTACCTGCCTGCCCCAGCCCAGTAATCTCTGCCTCCTTATTCTTGTGGCTTTCATGTTTTTTTTGGATCTTGGACTGTTTTATTGGATTGAATTTGGACTGGACAAAGCTTGTTATCCTTTGTTTGGATGGCTAAAAGGAACACTGGACCTTAGGAAATCCCTGTCTGAATCTGAGTGTTTGAGCCCGGTTATCCCTCCAGTTTGCATTCCAGCCTATCACCTGTTCACCTGTTGCCTGCAGCTCTCTAGAGAGGATTCCTGTGAGGATTTTATAATTTCCATTTGTACATTTCCTCACTGCCAAAATCATTCCACAAGCCATTCTGCGTTTCTCACCTCTGTTCTCTTACTTCCACAGATGAGCCGAAGAGCCAGCTGCCAGAACTAGACATTGCTTTAAAGATACACCTGCCTGAGCCGGCACCTGCCATCCAAGGGGACCAGGGCTAGCAGCCTCATCATGGAAATCGCGTCTTACATTTGCTGCTTTGTGGTCAAAAGTTTTATTCTGGCCATGGAAAAAAACAAACAAAAAAAAAACATATTCCCCTCTGACTCTGTTTTAAATATATCATGAAGGTCCTGCTGGTTTTAATGAAAACAGATGTTTTATAGTGACATTTTCACTCTTCCTATCATAGACTATCTTGAGCTTCATTTCTTTCTGGATCTTCATGGTGTTTCTAAGGTGAATCGGGGGGCTATCCCTGGATTCTCCTGACTCTGACTATTGATAGAGGTGTTGATTATCAGTATCACCTGATGGGTTCCTGAAATGTTTGCCTGCGCAACACCTCTTACCTCTTTTAAAACATCTGGAAAACTGATCAGGTTCACTTTATTACCTTCTATTATAGCACAGTTCCTCATCAGACAGTACTTTACTTACTCCTTTACTTATTCCTAGGACTACATTATTCATTCCTAAGACCAAGATATTCATTTGTAAGACCACTTTACTAATTCCTAGATGAATGAGGCTGCTATCCTCTGGTTTTTACTGAAAGTAATGTGTTGTTCTTTTAGACACAGCAAAACATATCTTGATTTTGACACTTTTGTAGTAATCTCACACGTCCCAGCTGTCTTCTGAGACTAAGATTATACATACAACCCTTGCAGCTGAAAAATATACTTACTTTAGTTTGGGTCTGTCATTTTGTTGGCCTCTTCAATAAGGGCTGCTGTCTCTGCAGAAGACACAGGTCACTAGCGGTAAGAGGCAGTTATTTCTGTTTTCATTTGACCTAATATAGATTTGAAAATAGCTTCTATTAAAGCTCCTAAACTCCAGCTTGGATCCAGCAGATTAGTCTTGATCAGTCGTTAAAAGGCTCTTCAACAAGTGAAGAGTTGTTTTGCAAACATAATGTCATGGTTTGTTTTTGGTTTGTCATGTTTAGTTGGGTTATGATCTTGGTCTAGTTTCTATGGTTTTTACGTTTGGTCATGTTTCCACTTTTTATTCTTGGTGATTAGGGTTTGAGTTTTTTATTTCTTTGGTTTCTGTTCATTTGTGCACCTGTTTGATTGCTTATTCAAGTCACCTGTGTTTAATTTGTCAGTCTGTTTTTAGGTCCTGGGTTTTCAGTTACTCCCTGTCAGATTCTTGTGGTTTATTCCTGTCGTGTCTGGTTCCCTGTCTTGCATTTAGGAATAAACGCTTTTACTTGCACCGTTCTGCCTCCTGGCTACATTTTGGGTCCTCACACACAACACATAATCTGGCACAGAGTGGAGTTTGAGTTGCTCCTCAAGTGTGGATCAGTTATGGTCTGATGAGAAACTGGTGTGCAAGCTGAAAAGCTGGAAACCAGGATGCTTCACCAGCAGGTGGAGCCCAGTGGAGGATCTGCCAATTTCATCTGGCAGAACATAAGCAAGGAAAAATAAAACAGACCAGTCCCTGATCCAGAATCATTTTCTGATCACACTCATCTTTTACTCTCTCACTCATCTTAATAGCTTCTATAATCTTCCCTCTTCATACATACCTCTTCCTCTGAATGTAGCGTCAGCTGATGGGTGTTTTCTGTGCTGGAGAAGTGTGAAATAAGGCATAAAACTCCTTTTTATGTTGGGGTGATCTTGCTTGAGTGGAAAGTCTGGTTAACAAAGAATGATCAAAACCAAGTATCCATTATCTCTGAGTGGAGGTTCAGGTCTTGTCCAGCAGTCACTCCATTAAAGACTTTGTTGAATTTCCTTTTGAAGAGACATTTTTCTTCAAAACCAGGGAAACAATTATGGTGAATGAAAGACAACAGCTGTCATTTCTTTCTCTCAAATTCTGGTTTAATATTACTCACTACTTAAAAACTGCCTCTTATGTTTGTATTTTGTTGTCAGAAAAGACAAAATGCCACTTTACAAGTGGTAAATCTGAGAAGGCCTGATGCTCAGGAAGTCTGTGCTTCATTGTTTTATAGATCTAAGCTAGTGTAGTCTGTTTTTAGCTGGTTTAAAACCCCTTCAAATTTTGATAAAACACTGATTAAAATGAGAGCAGTTAATAGCACTATTAGGTGATGTAGTTGAAGCGCCGATCGTCTGCAGTTCTCACCGTTATACTCAGCCCTATTTTGTACATATGGAAGATTAAAATTTGTGGCTTTAATAAAGAGAAAAAAAACTAATATATCAGATGAAATATTTTTTACATGTTAATTCCCTGAAAAGAGAGGTTCTCTTACATAAAAGTACAAACTAAAGCCTGGTACACACATTACAATTTTTTGGCTGTTTTTGTCCCAATTTTGCCTCTTCCTGACCATGGACAGTAAATGGTCATAGCCAACAACTGGAAATATTGAACAACAATATTTCAGAGCTGATTTCTGATGAACGCCGACGACTCGTGCATTGTGATTTCGTGGATGGTGACATCGTATGCAATGTAGCCAATCAGAGTGCGAGCTGACAGGGGAACAAGAAGGTAAATAAAGTCCATAGTTGTGTCTGAATGCCCACCCTACTCCCTAACCCCTCATTCACTACATAGTGACTCATTCTTTTGGCGATTCGGACACAAAGCTGACTATTTTTTCCTCGCAGCAAACCACGTGACTACCAGCCATCATCACGGCAACCACAATGCGCGTGAAGATGTCATTATGAATCCAATCCAAAGTCGTGTGTAAATATTTTTATTTTTATTCCTGATGTTGTATTTTATTCCTTGTTGCATATCTATTCAATAAAAATGTTTTTTCGCCTCCTTGCGCCATGTTGAGCGTCTGCCCGCAATGCATTGTGGTCTTTATTGATCCATCTAATGACCATCGATGCTCACTACTTTTCAAGATGCATTGTGGGTAATTTTGAGTGCCCTACTTTTTTCTCTCTGGACATTCGGACACCCCTACAAAATGGCGTGGCCCCTATATAGGGCACAAGGTAGGGAGTAGGGTGCACATTCGGAAACAGCCCGTGCTCACGCCGTCTCCAGTCTGTTATGTTTTTTTTAGTTCTGGCTTTTTCTGTTAACAACAGTCCCAAGACCGCCATCATTCCCTCGTCCTATACATCTTCTTCCATGCTGTGTGTTGTGTTTCCCGTTGTTACTGTGTGTCTTGTTTTTCTTTTTTTTACAGATTGTTGCTATGGTTCTTCTACGTTTCGACGTTTGTCCGGCTCAGAGGACTAGATTGTAGATCAGTTGCGGGACAACATTGTCATGTGTGTGTTGTTCTGTGATTAGATTAACAGAGCACACCACACACATTATGATTAAAACGGTTAAATGCCGGATTTTCTTTCTTAATGTGTGAAGTCTCGACCAGATAAAAAATCTCATAAGATTAAAAAAATCATTATTTGTGTACCAGGCTTAAATTCCAAAAGACAAAGTTGGGTCTCTGTGTAAAAAATAAATAAAACAGAATTAAATGAACTACAAAATCTGACCAACCCATAATTTATTCCCTGCTGAACATAAACGACATATCAGATGTTGAAAGTGAGACATTTTGGTATTTTGTGGAAAATATTAGCTCGTTTTGAATCTGATGGCAGCAACACTTCTGTAAAAAGTAGTTCCGGGGTGATGTTCAGCATGGTGTAACATCCCTTCTTCATTTGACGACTGTCTGTAAACGGAGAAGGGGTGCATCTAAAGCCATGCTGCTGTGATTGATGCAGGATGTGGTTCAGCATTGTCTTGTGAAATCTGCAAGATCTTCCCTGAAAGAAACGTTGTCTGGATGGGAGCAGATGTTGCTCTAAAACCTTCATGTACTTTTCAGCATTGATGGAGCTTCACAGATGTGGAAGCTGCTGAATGGTCCCTCTCCTCTTCAGTCTGCAGAACACGGTGTCCATGGTTTCCAGAAAGAAACATTTTCATCCATCTTACCCCAGAGAAGACAGCAGTTAGATCCTTTTTACATGTGGTTTCTTCTTTGCATGATAGAGCTTTAACCTGCATTTGTGGATTCACAGAATCAGGTCTGTTTTTAATGCGATGCTGCCTGGGGCCCCAAGATCAAAAGTATCCAGTTGGACTTTTATCCTTGTCCCTATGCATATAGAGATACTGCCTACACAGTTTTAGACCCAGTTTTTCTCAGATTGCTGAACCTCTGTCCATCTTTACATCAGAGAGGCTCTGCCTTTTTGTGATGCTCCTTTCATACCCAGACATGTCACTGACCTGTTGCCAGTTAACCTGATTAGTTGTCAAATTCTCCTTTAGTTATGTCTGTTCATAGAAATAGTTAAAAAAATGTTTAAAAAATACACATAAAACCAATATAGTTGGTGTATATCAACAAACATAGACACAACAGTGTTAAGAGAAAGCCTGTGAGAATAGTAAAGTTTTAAGATTGTTTTTAATGTAGACATTGTAGTAGTTGACCTTAAGTCAGCAGGCAGCTTGTTCCAGAGAACGGGACCACAGTAACTGAAGGGACCTTCCACAGCCATGGATCTGATTCTAGCAACAGCTAGAAGACCTGCATCTGCTGACCTGGGGATCCTGAGGGGGTCCTACACAGTGAGCACGTCAGGCATTGCAATAATCCAGTTGACTTGAATATGAATGCAGAATTTTTCTGATTGTCTGATAGATATGTCTTTTCAGATGATAGACAGCAGTTCTTGTGATGTTTATTATTATTATTATTATTATTATTATTATTATTATTATTATTATTGTTAATATTATTGTTATTATTTTAAAGTTCTGGTGATGTTTATTATTATTATTATTATTGTTATTGTTAATATTATTGTTATTATTTTAAAGTTCTGGTGATGTTTATTATTATTATTATTATTATTATTATTATTATTATTATTATTGTTGTTGTTGTTATTGTTAATATTATTGTTATTATTTTAAAGTTCTGGTGATGTTTATAATGTGACTGTCAAAACTGAGATCACTGTTTCCAATAATACCAAGGTTCCTGACTTGCTCACTGTATTTGAGAGAAATAAATGACAAGTAGGTACATAATTATTCTCTCTGACTTTATGATCCAGTATTTAAGTTTTATCATTACTAAATTCCAAAAAGTTTCTTGACATCTAGAAATTGATATCAGTAATACAGCTGACAACTTTATGCACAGACTTGTCAACTGCAGTTGAAGTCAGATCATTTGAAGAGAATGACAGATACAACTGTATCATGTGCATATGAGTGATAAGCGACGATATATTATGGACCAAGAACTGGCCCTTGTGGTACACCACACAAAATCTACAAAGCGTACAAAATGCTGCAGCCCACCTACTGACTAAAACTAAGAAGCATGAACATATCTCCTGTGTTCTGCTCTCCATACATTGACTTCATATCTGTTTTCATGTCAAATTTAAGGGTTTATTGATTGTTTTTAAGTGTTTGTACACTATGGGCCCATCTTGTTGGGGCCCTTCCCTCCACCTAGAGCCTTGAGGTCAGCTGACCAGTTCCTGCTGCCTGTTCCTAAAACCAGGCTGAAAACCAGAGGTGATGGAGCGTTCTCCGGGGCAGCACCCAGACTGTGGAACAGCCTCCCTCTCATTCTGTAGGTCAGTTTAAGTCTAGACTGAAAACCCACCTTTTCTCCCTGGCCTTCAAATCCTAGAAAAATTGGAGTTTACCTTGGCTTGATATTATGATTTTATTTCATTATGTTTTTATAATTTATTTGTGTTTTATGTGTTTATTGAGTACAGCTGGTATTGTGAAGCACTTTGGTCAACTGAAGTTGTTTTAATGTCCTATATTTTAATACATTTTATTTGAACTTAATAAAATTGTCAAAACTGTCACAGTTTATAGTTTTGTTGTTATTGTTGTTTTTTTTTATCAAACCAATTGTGAATATGATAATTAAAGCATAATAAAAATGTTCATAACATTTATTCTGATTAACTAAAACCCTTAAAACTCAGCCGTACTTTGCTTGTAGAGTTGATTCATGAATATTCACATTTAAACAGAATTTATGGGACTGGTGAAACTCAGCGGTAATGTTTAATTAGTGAGTCTATAAACATCCTCTTATAGCCACCAGTATGATTACATCATCTCAGTCTTTTTTCTTTTTAGTTTTCCACTTCCACCATCCCAAAACAGAATATATCACTTCCCAATCCTCACACATCATCCTTATACATCATCCACTGCTGAAAGAAAAGAGGGAGAGGGAAAGGGGACAGGCACATATTCTTAGAGAGCATTGTGAAGAGGAATGCCATTGAATTTGGGTGTTTCCTTCATGCGCCAGCCCCTTTTGTGTGGAGGCTGAGGAAGTTTGTTGTGTGGGCAGACACCCTGAGAGAAAAGGCGAGCTTGGGGCTGTTGTCTGCCAGTGCTGCTCCTGCCCTAACCAGACTTGAATGAAGTTCTGCCATTGGAAGCAGCCAGCCTGAATCAAGAGACAATACTGCTGGGCAACTTTGAAGACCAGCAACAATTAAAAATGCAGCTTCACTATATTAATTATGCATTCGTGCTTTTGTCTTGGTTTTTTTCTTCTTTCTTTTTTTAAAGAGAGAAGGAGGGGGATAATGGGGGAGCCTGTGAGTTTTAACATTCAACAGGCCTGAAGCAGAGAGAGATTACAGTGAAAAAAAAGAAAAAACTACACATGCAAATTTAACCCAATGCTGCTGTTAAAAATCCATTGAGGGAGAAATGTGTGTTTTTGGTTAGAGATTTGGGGTATTATGGACAACCTCCTCCTCACCCCACCCCACCCCCCAAAAAAGCCCAAAAGCTTCAGCATTGATCTAATAGAAGCAAGCGTCAGTGAAAGGAACACATTAAACAGCAGTGAATAAAAACACTTTGGTTTAACTGTTGGTTTCATTTCACTGAACATGTTGCTAGGAAACCCAGAATCACAGCTCAGAGTTGCAATTTGTAGACTCTTCTTCACCGCAGTTGCAGGCAGATCGGACATAAAGCAGCTTTCAGATAGCATTGAGGTGAATTTCTGTTAAAAGTGACAAGAAGTGTTCACTTCATGGCCAGCAAACAGCTCCGTAGATTACTGTGATGGTATATTTAAAAAAACTAAACGTCTTTAAAAGGAACCCCGGCTATGAGCACATTTTGGCCCTGACATGTAGTCATTGCTCTGTTCTGCTAGAATAAATTGTTTCTTACTTTAAAAATTGTATGTATTTAATACGTTTCTGAACTACCCAGGTTGTCATTATTTTACTTGCACAATGCATTATGGGATATTACATATGAGGGTTGCTGTGTAGAAGAATACAGTGTGAGTATTCGCTATTTTCTGAGCGATAAGAAGAGGAACGCTGAATAGGATAGTCTGTTGAAAAACACAACTTATTGGCTTCTTTGAGCCAATTTATTGACCACAGATGCGAATAGAGCTAACAAGCCTGGTGGGTAAAACGAAGACTGAAACCAGCACCAGAACATCAAAAACAAGACATCCCACTGCAGGCTGGTGGTGAAAAAACACTTTAAACAATTTAGAGATGCTGGATGTCCTGCTGTCAAACCCGACCCTGAACCATCAGACTAACCCTGAACCATCAGACTGTCCCTAGACACAGAGGAACCGAACAAACCATCACTTAATTTAGTCCTGTTATCTAGAAGTTTACAGTTTTTCTTCAACTGGGACAGATGAGGCAACTCAAACAGAAGACAGCCTTTCAGATGCAGAGGTACAGCGGCAGCAGATGCCTATTACTCAATAACTACGGCTCATATATATAAATAAAGATCATATTTAAGCAGATAAGCAGCTGGAAAAATAAGAGGAAGACCCTCAGTGTTGTTTCTGAAGTTTTTTATGTGGCGTTATGTACAAGAATACTGTGATATATCTGTTGACGCGGTTAAACATAATCAGCTTGTTTGTGTGATTTACCATGTTCATTTTACATTATATAATGTGTAAGACACCATGAACTAACGCTGACAGACATCAGAGATCTTTGAGGCAAACATCTCAGTGTGTATCATTGCACAGCAGCTTCTAAATGAACAGATATTTTGGTCATCGTCATCCATCCGATGATCCTCATCTTTCTTCATTTTTGTTTTACTTGGCAGTGACATTATTTTCACATTAAAAGGCCGAACAGAAAACATTGAGCCAGTATACTGCTACATAGCCCCGAGACCTCAACAACCCTTTTACATCATTACCCAGAACACACGTAAAGTAAACAACAATAGCGGCATACGACTGGAGTTAACTGTTCCAAATTTTTAGAAACAGAGAACTTATTCCCAGACTGCAGGTTTACTTGTGGTTCCTACGGGTTCTAATAGTAGAAAGGGAGGCAGTACCTCCAGTTATCAGACTCCTCTCTGTGGAACCAGCTCCCAGTTGGGCAGACACCCTCTCTACCTTTCAGATCAGTCTTTTAACTTTCCATGCTGATAAATCTTATAATCAGGTCTGGCTTGGTGACCCTTATCCATCTCTTTTGTTCTACTGCTATAGATCGACGGGGGGCGTCCCATCATGCACTGGGCTCCTCTCTGCTCTCCGTACTCTCCATGTATTGTTGATGTTTATCCTATTCTTGGTTCATATAATGTGTTTTACTTAGATATTCTGTGAACAATGATAATTTCTGCTCTGTAGATATGATATGCACTAAAGCCTGGTACACACAAAGATTTTTTTAATCTTATGAGATTTTCTGTCGGTTCGAGACCTCACATGTTAGGTGTGAGGTCATTAAAGGCATTAAACAGTTTTGATCACACTGTGTGTGGTGTACTCCGATAATCTAATCACAGAACAACACACACACAACAATGCCGTCCCGCAACTAATCTACAATCTAGTCCTCCGAGCCGGACATCTCACGTGACCAAACGTGATCTAACAAAAATGTAGAACAAGAACCATAGCAACAACAAGAACCATAGCAACAACCAGCAAAAAACATGTTCAATATTTCCAATTGTCGGCTACGACCCATTTTGGAGCGGATTA
Source organism: Melanotaenia boesemani (assembly GCF_017639745.1). Taxonomy (NCBI): domain Eukaryota; kingdom Metazoa; phylum Chordata; class Actinopteri; order Atheriniformes; family Melanotaeniidae; genus Melanotaenia; species Melanotaenia boesemani. Next base: position 3,911,693 of record NC_055691.1, on the reverse strand, counting down.
TCGGGACAAATCTGCTTGTAACATACCTCAGACCAAATGATAATTGTAGAGGAAAATCTTATAAGACCCATGAAAATTGGCCGTTTGCCGTCCTTGGTCAGGAAGAGGCAAAATCGGTACAAAAACAGCCCAATAATCTTAATGTATGTACCAGGCTTAAGGTAATGTTAGACATCTATGTATTGATCTGTCTGTCTATCTATAAGCATCTTTCCTACTTTGAAATAACTGGAGAATAAAATCTGATGAAAATCCAGACGACCCAGGGTACCACCACCACTTAAATGCATCATGTTCGCATGAGGCTGTGAGGCTCCCCGAAGTCTTAAAACCCCTTTGAGGACTTCAGTGCAGTTTTGTCAACCAGACAATTTGTGCACACATATTCAACAATTTGTCTACATGGGAGCTTTTTTGAACATGAAAGTATTAGATTTGTGAGGTTGAAGGTAAAACATTTGTGTGTAGAATTTTAATGTTTGTGCTAATTTGTGCATGTGTACATTTTTATGTGTGCATAATTTCTAGATATTTATGTGTACTCTTGAACATAATAATTTATACAATTTACAAACCATGTGTTACACATGCATATATCCAAAGTTACACACAAATAACAGTTTACAAACCTTGTATTAGACACACAGTGATATTAAATCGATTATCTCTCCACAGACTTGAGCCTGGGAAAAATTTCCATTTTTTGAAAGAAGGTCATCATCTTCTTCCGTACAAGTAGATCCAGGAGAGACCAATTAGTTAAAAGGTCTGGAATAAGAGACCTATGTATGTCTTTTTTCTTATGCCTTTTAGTTTTCTTAATATGTTTTTTCATTTAATGTGTGACAGTACAAGGTGGACGTGTTAAGACTCTGTTACTATGCCAGCTCAGAGGTTGGTCAACTTTGATCCTTCTCATTCTGTCTCTGCTCTTTCAATAAATAAATTAATAAAATAAAATAAAAAATAAACTGATTCACAACAAAAATGTATTAGTCCCAGCTTGAATAGTGACATAAAAGGCGCTACTAACCCTTTAAGGTCATGTATATCACATGTCATACATACAGTTTGTATAGATACCTATTTTATCACTTCGTAGTAAAAACTCTGTGCAAAACCCTGTTTTGACTGTATACAGTCTGATACTTTTCTGCTGCCCCTAGTGAATATGCTTTGCTGTACAATAATTCTATTGTGATAAAACAAACATTTAAGCAAATTACTTTTGTTAATTTTCATTTCACAAATTTTTAAAGTACCAAGTAAAGACTTCCGATTTTTTAAATGTGAATTATCTGCACATTATTTCTTGGGTCAGGCTTTAAATGGTAAACATTTTAACTTTCTGGTTTACAGACATGCACTCAGTCACCTGGATAAATACACTAGTGCAGGGCTACTCAATTCGGTCCTACGAGGGCCGCAATCCAGCAGGTTTTCCATGTATTCCTGCACCAACACACCTGAGTCAAATTAGGTGGCTCTAACAGCCAATCAGGTTCTATACAATGACTCATTAATTTGACTCAGGTGTGTTGGTGCAGGGATGCATGGAAAACCTGCTGGATTGCGGCCCTCGTAGGACCGAATTGAGTAGCCCTGCACTAGTGTATTGGAACAGCAACAGATTCCATAATTAGTTACAAAATGATTTGAGTTAAATTTGCAAAGTAAATGTACAGCACATGTAAATTAGTTGTAAACTCGTCTGACTATTTGGTCGGGTCCATCCACTATATAGTCAGAATTGGTTCCTCTATTCTAGATGTCCACATGGCTTTGGAAACTGATCTTAAATTATTGGGGATCACAACAGCCTTTATTTCCCCCCCGAGTCCTGCACCTGTTGGACGTCATAGGTCTCACGTTCTGCTACGTGAGGCGGCTCGATCATGTGTGGTAAATCACATGAATGGAAACGAGTGGAAAGAAAAAATGAACAAAGCAGAGAGCAAAGTTTCTGTGTCACAGCTAACAAGCACAAATCAATTTTAATTAGCTTTGTGGAGAAGTAAATATAGATCGTTCAGAAGTGGAACATGCAGAGTCTGTCTAAGTTCATTACATCTTTTATATGGAAACAAGCTTTTTACAAAGAAAATAGGCATAACTTTGCAAAACAGCTGTTCTGTAGAATATTAATTCATTCATTAATTATCTGTACCGCTTTGTTACAGGTTGCAGGGAAGCTGGAGCCTATCCCAGCATTATTCAGCAGGTGAGAGGCAGGGTACATCCTGGACAGGTCACCAGTCCATCACTGGGCCAGAATAATAATAACAATAATAATAATAATAAAATCTCATTAATCGACTTGTTATTCACAGTAAGCTACAGTAGACATATCAGACGGTGACAAGACATATTACTATTCCAAGAATATTAGCTCATTTTGAATTTGATAGAGGCAACAAATCTTTTAAAAAGTTGGAACAGGGGCCACAAAGGCTGGAAAAGTCGCTGGCACTGAAAGGAAACAGGTAATGGTACCAGCTGCAGCTCTTCATGTTCACCGCAACAGGTCAGTGACATGAAAACACCACCATGGAGTAGTGGAGTCTATCAGTTATAAAGATGGAAAGAGGATCAGCAATCTGCAAAAAACTGCATCGGCAAACTGTGGATAAAGCAAAGAATATATCCTTGCTTACATCTTGATGTAAATAAGTGCAGCTGGTGTCACCTGATGGCTGACTGAAAGAGACTACTGGGGGGTGTCAGCTGGTTTCTCTGAGCCTTGTTCTGTTTGGGTGAGTGATCCGTTTTATTATCATGGAGTTGTGCTTTTTAACCAGATTGACTCCTCTTTATTTTTATTTCCTCTTATACTGCAATGTGACCACACAAGATTTAAAGAGGGGTGTACTGATTTGCAATATAGCGAGTAGGGATTGAATGAAATGATAAATACTTCAATCCCTGAGGGGAAGTTATAATGTTGTAGTGTTTTTTTTTTTTTTTTTTTTTTTTTTTTAATAAATAATCAATTGTTAATCACAGAGGCGCATCTAGAAAATTTTACATGGGGTGGCAAAAGAGTAACAGAGGTCCAGGCAGGGTATATAAAAATCACCTATATGTATACTACCATTGTCCAAAAGCTTGGACAATCTTCCCAAAATCCAATGGGAAAATGTGTCCTAACTTTGACTGGTAGTGTAAATGTGGTCAATAAAAGAGCCACCAAAACACTATTTACTATATTATTATCCTAAGAAAACAATGAAAAGAAATAGGTTTAAATGAAAAAAAGTACTATAGATACCTTAAAATAAGTACAGAACAAGAACTTTAAATATAGTACATGACAGATATCGGTCAGCTTTTTAAGGAGAGCTGAAGATGAAAATTGTGTGCAGCAAAAACTCCCACAAACTGTCACAATGCCGTGGAAGTGAGGACCCAAATGCAGGCTTGAGGAGGCGGTAGGCACCGGTGCAGGAACAAAGATTTTAGTAACCAAAAACTAAACTAGAAAAACAAAAGATTATGGCAGCAAAAACGGTAATGTGGCATGAGAGTAAACTAACAAACGTTGGGATGGACTGCAGCACTGACAACAAACAGTAAATAATGGACTTAAAAACGCTGAAGGAATAACTAGACACAGGTGAATGAGCCAATCAGACGAAGTGAACTGATGAGCAGGAACCAAAAAGCAACACAGAACTAAACATGACCCTGAATACCAGAAAACCATGAACATTAAATAAATAAATAAATAAATAAATAACATAAACCGTGATCATGACACAAACATCCAAATCTAAAGGTTTTGCAATACTGAGGACCAACTAGACGATCATCTTTGCATTTTAAAACAAATACAGTGACAGTTAGAATAATCTAGTACTTTTACAACTAGACAATTAGAATAAACTAATATGTTTCTCTATTATAGGATTTGCATAACATTTAGTTTTGTTATGATTGATTAAATAAAATGGCCACATTAGTAAAGCTTATCTAACCTAATAATGCACCTGTTGACTGTTACTGAAAACATGTTATCCCATCGTGTAACATCTCTCAGTTGGCTTCTTCAGAGGTCAGATCTGTCTGGAGAGATCTCAGAGAAGAGACAGGAGGAAGATAAATGCTGAAGTAGCCGTTGTTAGAGGAAACCACGGTGAGAAAAATCCCATAAAGTTCCGTAGCGCAGCTTCAAAAGAGTTAATGTCCACATGCAAACATTTACATTTCAATTTAGGGTTTATATTTGTATTTCAAGTTGTTGTGATAGTAAATATTTGTGCACAAAGTTTGTATACAATGCTACAGTATGTTTGGCTGTAAAGTGCACTTTCTGCCACCAGGTGGCACTGTGACATCTCAGCAAGTCAGGCAAGGTAAGAAAAATTCTGGTTAGCCACTATGAGGACATTGTTTCTCAGAGACAGTGAGCTGTTGTATACCATAATGTTCCACTGGATGTTCATAAGAAGCAGAAATAGATGTAGAACAAGTTACTCAGTCTGAGTCTATAACAGTGTGTGTGATCTATGTGCAAAAGCAGCCGGTCGATCTACGGCCCAGACAGTTACCAGACTGCAAGCAGTAACCCCTGAAATGCTTGTTTGACTGTAAACAGGCTGTTCTTGTGGTGTTGTGAATCTATCCACACACAGCCAAGGATATTGTTGATCTGATGGGTTGACAGGAGCTGAGAGGAGCAGGTTCATATGTTTGTTTGACTGCAGTTGTGGTGCACATTGAGCCCATTCTGGGTAACGGCTTACCACCCCAAGGTCTCTGAGATCCAAAAAAGGGTCACAGCTAAAGGAGAATGGAGCAGAGTAAATGTTACCAACACCCTCAGTCTAATCCCCCCTTCCGTGTGCATCTGTTCTGGTCCCATTTCAAAAGCAAGACCCCCTAAAAACCTCCCTCCTCAGCATCATGCTCCACCTCTTTTCTATTCTCTGTGTTTTTCTTCAGCAGGAGAAAGGACGGCCTTTTGTAGTAAGCCATAGTGTCACTTAGACACAAAACCCGAGGCTGCCAGTTGTCAAATAGAAGCACTCTTTGGGCCTTTCACTGCGGTTATTTTACTCATGTTGGCTCGTGAAAGAGGGTGAAACTCTTATTCTAGCACGTGAAAAGGCTCCAGACGGGGACATGAAGGCCAGCTCTTCACATCAGACACAATGACTCTAAAAGTAAACGTTCTTCGGAGAGTAGTGGGTAGTCTTTGCTGGGTTATTGGAATTGTGTTTTAATTGAATTTGGCTGTCAGCGGTTCTCACGAGGACCCAAACAAACTGTTTCATGGGATCAACCTATTCTGACAAAGCTCTTCTCAAAACCTGCTGAAGGCAAGCAGGGGTCAAAACATAGGAAGGTCAAATGGCTTTCATTTGCTGCTGCGCCTCAACATCACAAACACATCATTCATCAGAATGAACTGTTTTAAATGGACAAAGATTAAAGACCCTCCCTCATTACCCCCATTACAATGATAAAGAGGAACTATAACTGCATGAATATCCAGTAAGGCTGCAGGGTTGAAGCCTTCACATTGCTATAGTCTAGCCATTGGCAAAGCTTAGAAATATTACTGGTTTAAGTACAGGCTGCAATATGTACAGTGCCAGAGGACAGTGGTTACAAATCTACTTGACAATCCATAAGAAAACAGATAAAAGAATTAGCCAAACATCCATTTGTCTCTTTCTGCTCTGTTGCATGCTGCCTTGTCTCATTACATCAGGGTTTCAAACACATAACAGCTTTATAAAAGACCAATCCCTGCAACAGGTGGTCAGCAAGACTCAATAATCCATCTGTTCTTTAAATATCAAACACATGCATAATGTATACAGCTGGAGCAAAAAGAATGGGGCCCAGAAGAAAAGACAGTGTTTCTCATATAAAATATCACAGTATATATGTTTATTCAGTGTAGTGTATAGCTTCATTTATGTCTAACTGTGCAGACTACGAGCACCGAGGTGTCAGGATAATAAGATAATAAGCCATTTCTCAGGGGGATTTAAAGCAGAATTAAGTTATTTGAAGTTGTCATTTTTAATAATTCTCATAAAACTCATGTTGTATTGGAGATATGTGTTTTTGAGGAACTACAAATGGGAAAGTCTTTTTAATTTCTAGCAGCATTCTCAGTTTTATTCTCCAATTGCATCAAATCCTCAAATATAAGAAAAATATTTGAGGATTTGATGCAATTAGTGAATAAAGACAGAAACAATAACAGCAGGGTTTTGCAGCTTATAAAGGAAAATGTTTATTAATAACTTAAACTGAATTCATAAAATGACAACGGCAGGATTTTTTTCATCGTTCTGGATTTACTGAAAAAACACAACCCCAGTTTTTTTTTTTTTTTCAGGTTTTATTTCCTGTTAAACATAAACAACACATCAGATGTTGAAACATTTTACCATTTCATGGAAAATATTGTCTTGCTGAAATCTGTAAGGTCTTCCCTGAAGGAGACGTTGTCTGGATGGAGCAGATGTTGTTCTCAAACCTCCATGTACTTTTCAGCATTGATGGAGCTGCACAGATGTGGAAGCTGCTCACGTCATAGACACTAATGCAGCCCCATCCCATCAGAGTCCACTGATAATAAGCTGGATAAAACCTTTCCTCTTCAGTCAGCAGGACACAGTGTCCATGTTTTCCAGAGAGAATTTCACATTTTCATCTATCTGACCACAGAACAGTTTCCACTTTACCTCAGACCATTTTAAATGAGCTTTGGTGCAGATCGTGTTTGCGGATCCTGTTCATGTATGGCTTTTTCTTTGCAGCTTTAAGTTGCATTTGTGGATTTCATGGTGAATTGTGCTAAAAAAAGTGATTTCTGGAAGTGTTTTTGAGTCTATGCAGTGATTTACAGTAAAGACTCATGTCTGGTTTTGATGCAGAAGATCACCAGCATCCAGCCTTGTCCCATGCACACAGAGATTCCTTTTGATTATCTGAATCTTTTGATGATATTTTATACTGTAGATGGTGAGATATTCAAAATCTGTTTCACAATTTTTAGACCCAGTTTGTTTCAGATTGGTGAACCTTTGTCCATCTTTAATTATAAAAGATGAAATGCTCCTTTAACTCCCAGTCATGTTACTGAATTGTTGCCAGTTAACCCAATTAGTTGTCAAATGCTCCACCAGTAGTTTTATATTTGTACAAATTAATGATCCAGCCTTATTTTCCATTAAATGGTAAAATGTCTCACTTTCAGCATCTGATATGTTGTTTGTGTTCTACTGTAAATGAAATATGGATTAATAAAATTAGTAAAACATTGTATTCTGTCATTGTTTATATTTTGAACAGCAAATATCTTTTCAAATATTAATTCCCTTAAATTAGCCACTTTGCTAGGAACTCCCATAATAGACAGATAAAATTCTACATTAAGCTGTGCCATGATCAATAAGTTAAGGCTTTTTCAAAGAGGTAAGATTTAAGTTTTGATTTAAAGTTTGCAAAGAAGAGGAGCCTGAAACCTAAAAACTGTCCCTCTTTCTAGTCCTAGAACTTTCTGGGAATAATTTGTTGTTCTGGGATGATAGAAAGCATTAACCAGGGAACAAAAAATATTTGGCCCAAATATGGCCCATATGTGGAGTTTTGTTTGGCTAAAATTAGACCTTGACTTATGGGATGTACTCAATCTGAGTGGGGCTGCCAAAACTCAGTCACATGACTACCAGATGTGGCCCACAGGGAAGCTGCCGTAATGTACATCCAGGCAGGCTTCCTGTATTTAGATCACTTCTGGCCCACAAAATACTTGCCATAATCCAAGCCATGCTGGCAACTGTCATCTGGTCCACTTCTGACCTACACAACACAGCCAGTGCTGTAACTGAGTCATATGTGCCAAAAGTAGCCCAGATTCAGTCCAAACATGCAGCTATCTAGGTAACATCTTTTAGATCGATGTTTGACCATTAAGGGCTTTCTATGCAATAAAAATTATTTATATTATATTCTAAATCTAATAGGAACCTAAAGAGAGCCCAGTGATGGAAAGATATAATCTCTCTTGATGGTATCGATCAGTATTCTTGTCTGATCTAAAACAAGCAGAAGATTTTCAAGAAATTACTAAGACTCAGCTAAGTTAGTATCCATCTTATTTGTAAACAATGCATGGACCTTGTGACATAGATGAAAAAAGACATCTGTTTAACGTGAGAGTTAAAAGGTCAAACATGGTCAAAAATTACTCCAAAGTTCCTCTTGCTGTCGTCCCTCAACAGTATGGTATCTCTGGGGGCTGTCTGGTGTAGGCCTGAACAAAATGGGGAAAAAATCAAATTGTGCTTTTTTCTGACCAATATTGGGATTCAGTTCTTTTAAATTCCAGCTTCTGTTCAGTGTTCATGCAGAAATATATTTTCTATATGAGATAGAGGATTACCACATGACATTTAAATATAAGCTGCTTCATATTCTAACAAGAACGCAAAGTTGAGATGTGAACAGTTTCACCTCCAACCACAACAACCTGTGGCCAAAACACTGAAGCCTGCAGGTTACTTTTCCTCTATTGTGTCCTTGTATGTATGTATATACATATATATATATATATATATATATATATATATATATATATATATATGTGTGTGTGTGTGTGTGTGTGTGTGTGTGTGTGTGTGTGTGTGTGTGTGTGTGTATGTATGTATGTAAACTGTCTGATGTTATATTTAGAACATAGGACCTTGTTTCTCTCTACATGTTTTCTGTTCTGCACACAGTAGAATTTCATTCTGATGCCACACACAGACAAATACCTGTACATAAGGTGCACACACTCCAACCAGCAGTCCAACGCATATCGAACAACATTTGGCTTCAACCACCTGAAAATCAGAGATATTTTTTTTTTTTTTTTTTTTAACTCTCCCAGGAAGGTGAAGATGCTGAGAACTTCAAGTTAGTCATGGACACACAGTAGAACAAGCTGAATCTACCATCATTGTAGTAATTTCTGAAACGTATTTCAGCTAAAAGTTAATTTAGTTAAACTTTTATTGTAGGTTTAACACACTATTTGAGATCCCAATGTTAAGAATATTTAGAGCAACTTCACTCAGAAAAATCTTCTTTATTAACTTCATCAGGACATTTTCACAAGTGTTTTCAGTTCTCTGTTCTCAGGGGTCCTCGGTTACTTTGTCCTCTCTGTGCTGCGGCTCTCACATCTCCCCATCTATCTCACCGGCTGTGACAGAGTGCATAATAGTAAGCGAGCGTTGGGAGTGAAACACAACACTAATTCAATGTAAACATATTTGAGGCTCAGATAGAATAGAATCATGGCCGGGTGCAATTTTTAACTCTCAAAAAGAGTCGCACAATAAAGACGACAGGAAATACGTCTAAAGCGAGTGGATTTGTAAAACCATAGATGCTGCGAGTTGGAAACTTGGTGCTGTTTAACATGTAAATTAATTGTGCTCACTCTGGTGTTTGTAAGGTGCACTGTTGAAGGTATTACAGCTGCTACCCAAGTGACAGTGCTTTGAAGCCCTACAGGTACAATTATATTCTTTATTTTCTGAGTGTGTAGAAGCAAAGGCAACACCATCAGGTGAAACTATGAGATTAGATTAGGGGTCTGCAACCAGTAACTTTTCAGTCCTTCCTTGTTGGCTCCAGCAAAACATAGTTTAATTCTGATGACAGATCTATTTATGTTCATTACCAACGATGCCGGCCCTCCCATATGCTTCAGTTGCGCCAAGAAATGATAAAACAACAAAATATGTAACATTAAGACATTTGCAGGAAAAAGGGTGTTTGCTGAAAAGTACCAAGTTGAAGATGATAAAAAAAGGTAAAAAAAAAAAAAAAAAAACAGAACTGGAAGCATAACTTTTTACATGTTTTGTGGCTTTAAACTATGTTAATGGGACATTGTAAAAATAGCTCTTTTGTTAAAAGACATTGCGGATCCCTGGGTTAGATGGTGGCTTTCTCTAAGGTTTTTAGGGCTGCACATAAGTAACTCAGTTTTGTCTGAATTTCAAAGAAAGACCAGAAAGAAAAATGAAATGGCCAGAGCTCACTAGTTCTAATGAAGTTTATGAATATCCACACTGATTGTATGAAAAAAGAGAACTTTTTTTTATCATGAAAACTTTGATCATCATTTTTGCAGGTTTGTGACCTGAAGATATAAGTGAAGGTAAGCAGTATAGTGTAACTTTCATCTCTGGACGTTCTGGTGTTTATCATGTAACCATACTGCCATCTACAGGCCAAACTACAATATTATCTCACTCTGAACAGCCACTGCAGATCCTGATTGTTGCCCAGAAATGTTCTGAAAAGTCTCCATCTGATCCAGAATGCTGCAGCGAGGGTTCTGGTGGGAATTATCAGCGGAGATCGTGTCTTTCCAGTTTTATTTTCTCTTCATCGGCTCCCCGTTAAATCCAGAATATAATTTAAAAGTTCTATTTATATCTTAAAGATCTCTGGAAGTTCTGCTTCATGAAGCAGACACACTCTCTGTCTTTCAGACCAGTCTTTCAACTTTGTTTTTTATGATAAATCTTATAGTCAGGTCTGGCTTTGTTACTCTTATCCATTTTTTTTACTTCTGTTGCTAAAGGCTGAAGCTCCTGGTCCCATGATGCACTGAGCTCTTTTCTGCTTTCTTCACTCTCCATTTATAAATATTTGACATTGTTGTCCTTTGTTTGTGTTTCTCTTCTTCTTTCTCACCTTATGCCTTTACAATGAAGCTGGATTTTCTTTTATCAAGGTAAACTTCATGGTTAACTCGGGGTTTTCTGTACTACCAGGCTGGTTCACTTCCTACTGGGGTAAATCACCATGGTAACTTACACTGAACGGCTAACCTGCTCCAGAGCAGGTTATGTTCTGGATAAGAGATCAATGAGTATAAAAACACCACCTCCTGTACGTTTTGCAGGATGTCAGGGTTGTTCCAGAGGGGTGTAACCTTAAATGAAATAAGTGAAACCTTGGTTATTTTTAGAAATTCCCACCAAGCCATTAAAGAGGAACTGATGTTAATGCTTTTAAAACACTAATGTGGTTTGATGGCTGATGAATGGCAGGTCAGAGATAACCAGATCCTCACACAATGCTTGCTCTACATCTAACCATGGTTCATCCAGACCGCTAGGTTTAAGCCATTTGGAGATAGAATAGAATAGAATAAAATAGAAATACTTTATTAATCCCTTTGGAGAGTCCTCAGGGAAATTTGGGTACCAGCAGCAATACAACACCAACAGTAAAGCAGGATAAGCACAAGATATAATATATACAGGTATAAAGTAAAATAGAGACAATAAGGTGCAAGAAAAGTATAAATATACTGCAGCTTGTTAGCTAGGAAATAGAGATTAAAGTTGGGTAGGTCCAATCCACCTCAGTCTTTAGTGTGTTGTAAAGTTTTTACACTGATACGTGGCTTGTTTGGCTATGGTCTATCGGATTCCTATTATCAGTGTCCCACAAGTCTACCATTTTTAAAACTCCTCAATATGTGTTGATGGTATCTTGAAGAATGATCACGACCAGTATTTGGAGTGGCTGCTTTGAGTTTCTGTTTGCGGCAAAAACATTCAAACATGTTTATATGAACACTGTCTATGTCTTCGGACCATTGTTTACCATGTAGGTGGTAAACCTGACCGCACATTTGGTTGTGTCAATTCCTCCTTGTCGTTATGATGTGTCGTTACTCCTTGTCGTTTCACCACGTTGTCTGACTTTCATTTCCACGGTAATCACTTAAAGCAAAAAATAAGTAATCCTATTGATCATACTTTTTTTTTAAAGTGTATTCTTACAGGTTTGTGGCTCATAGATGACATGTTACCATAGTAACGGGCCTCAACGTGACCACTCAAGAACACTAGAAGACAAAATGATAACACAGAATTTAATGTGATTAAGTTAATAATAACGGTAATATTTCCATTAACTTCTTTTGTTTTTGGAATTTAACACACCAGCTATCACATGATTAAATCACTTTCTGTATCATTGCAGGGTTCTGTTTGTTTAGCTACTGTAGTTCCCGACTGGTCATGAGCTGTTTTAGTTACACTTTCTGTACAGTTTCTAACTGTGAACTGAATGTGCCTGTCTGTGTTTGACCCACTGATGTAGGTGGGGAGTCACATGTTTTATCCTGAGTCCATAAATGTTATTTCCTGATAACAGTATGGTGACTAAGTGTAAATTCAGTGTATATCACAACAGCATAATGTACATTTAGCACACTGGTTTGAGGTCAAATATTTTTTATTGGGAACAAACAAAAGAAAATCTGGAGGATCAGGGCCTTAGCAAACTAGCAAACTTTGGTCAAAATAGGTTTAGCTGACAAAAGTATCTTTTAGAAACAAGATTCTATTTTATTCTTCAGATTTGTTCAAAATGTTCCTGGTGCCAGTATTTAATATTTCCTTTAACAGGAACTGCCACACACTCTAAAAAGAAAAACATGTACCAGTGTGTGTGCCTGCTAATGTCTGATATACATCATCATCTGATATAACTTTTTATCAAAACTTACATTTTGCAATTTACATTCTGTGACGCCCGCCGGCTTATCAGCCAGCCGGGAGAGAGAGTTGCAGGACGTGCTGGAGACGCTGACTGTGGAGACGGCCCAGCACCCGCCTCCCCTGATCCCTGATTGGCCGCCTCACCCCTCACTCCCCAAACAAGCTATCCAATCTGGAGAAGAGGCCTCCTTTAAGACGACATCATTACCATCATTCGTGGCAGCTGTGGACTGTGGGACACATGCCTGCCAGTTTGAGAAAGAATTTGAATTTAACACATTCTCTCAATTGTTTTGCAAAATTGAGCGGGACATGGGTGGAAGAAATTGAATCTGATGATACGTTTCTTAAAATGGCCTGAATTAAAATAAAATATGAATTAATGAGAAATGTGGATGTGTCCACCTCACGGAACTGAATTGTACAATTTTCCTATACTAATAGAGCCCAGTTCTTTTAATGACTAGGAAAGGTGTCGTTTCCAGTGCCTCCAACACAATGTCTATCCCAAACGATGTGGTTGGGCGAAGTGGATAGATTATTCCAGTCAAAGATGCCAAGACAAGGTTTTGTAGAGCCACAGGTGTCTCTAGTACACACACACACACACACACACACACATATATATATATATATATATATATATATATATATATAAAACAATTTTTATTAAACGTGTCTTGAAAGCCGTTACACGCCTCCACAAGTGTATGTTTTGGTTACTTTTACCAATATTGCGGTAAAGCACTGTTTTGTAGTCTGCTTAGTGAGACTTGAGTTTTTTTTTGGGGGGGGGGGGTCCTACGCAAACCTACGTCACAACCCAGTAGTCTCCATCTTGCCAACGTTCCCAGATGCTCGTGTCCGCCCGTAGGATGACACGTTCACAATTCCCCAAACAAAGCTCACAGTGCAAACAAATGGACTATGTTTGGAAAAAAAAGTACCTATCCATGGTTTCCATGTGGTTATATCTCAGTTAGTTGTGTTGTTCCAGCCCGTTTACTCTTTTGCTTTTTATTTTCTTATTTACAAAAAGAAGACAGGGTTATAAATCCATTAACAAATTGTTTAGTGATGACTGTTATGAGGGCCAATCTAGCATAAATCACATCACAAACTCCTATCAACTTACAGAGCACCTTAGGGGAGATGAGGAGATTTTTATATTTCACGTTACCTCCAAAAAAAGGATAATCTGACAGACACTCATTTAATGGCAACGAGAGTAAGCCCAGCCTGTTAAAGCCGATTTGTTCAGTTTCTTTAGGTTTAGCCGCATCTGTCCCTCTCAGCATCAAGTTTATATAATATGTATATACACATGGCACTTATGTCCATGTTAACAGGGGAAGTCGAGCTGATGGTGTTGTAATGTACAGCTTTAACGGATTAATTGCAAGTACAGATGAAGAGGTCTCTATCAGAAACAGTATTAAGCATCTTGCTGCTTTACTGTTCTGCTTGTTTTTTGCTTTATGTTTGTGTTTACAACACAAAGTGCAAATGATACGATTTATCAATCTATTTATCCATTTTTACCCCGGTTATCTGGGGTTTGGTAGAGGGGGCAGTTGCCTATATGCAGGAAGGTGTCATGTTTGCTGCTCAGCTGGGCCACCAGTCCCTCATCAAGCTCATCTGCTCCACCTGTGGCACCCCTGATTACCACACTACCTGCACCTTTGCTCTGCCCTACTTAAACCCTCTCTCGTTCATTCTTCCCTGCCAGATGGTCATTTACCTTCCCTGTGAGATATCCTGCTGTAAGTCCTTGTCTTGTTCTAAATCTCTGTTGCCGACCTTGCTACCACGCCTGGACTCCCCGTTGCCTGATCCCTTGCCGGACTTTCCTGATCTCTGCCTACCTGGATTTGACCTCTTTCTGGACCGACCACCACTTTCTGCCTAGCCCCACTTCCTGAACCTGATCTGTGCCTGCCGTCAACCTGCTCCCTTCCTGCCTCTACTCTTCCAGCGCCAAATAAACTGTTCAAACTCATCGCCGTGTGTGGGCTGAAGTTCCGGGTCTTCCTGAGACGATCATTACAGGAAAGCCCAGATGAACTCTCCCTGGCCCTATTGGCCAGCTTATCCGGGGGGACTTTGCAGAGTAAACTCATTTCGGCCCCTTGTATTCATGATTTCGTTCTTGGGGTCACTACCTGCAGCTGGTGACCATATGGTGCGGGTAGGCTACTTACTGTAGGTTGAAGAAAGAAAACCCCTAAAAATGATTACTTTTCAACATTAAGCGTGTTTTCCGACACACCCCAGCAGGGCAGGTACTCCTTTCCTAGAGTACTAATAATCACCTTCTGACTCCATCCTCTTATCTTCTCTTCTTTAGATGTGGACCACTGAAGACAAACCGAACCGACAAACTGAAGACAAAACTACAATGGTATTAGGAATGTGCAAAACAGAGCTCTGGGATCTCTGTGTTACCTGTCCCTGACCAACAGACATTAGAAATGTCCTGTTGCCCGCCACAAACAGAACACTCAACTATCAGCCCCTGAACCCTTATATACGCTCCTCCCCTTGCTATACACAGTTTTTGCTGACTAATGCTGCAGTTGCAGGAGTAAGGCCACATGCAGATGTCTACAGCCTTCCTGTGACCCCCCTCCGTTAGCGGCTTCTTGTCTCCTCCTTCTCACCCCACACACGTATCTGTAAGATAGTTCACAACACGATCAACACCCAGTCTTTCTGCATACAACATCAATGTAATTACTGCTTGTCAGCTCATTTCTCCGGAATCTTCCCTTATTCGTAAAAGAAATGTGACTGTCTTTCTTCAGCTGTCAGCATTCATCCATCTGTATTAGGCAGCTGCATTCTGTCCTCCGAGAGCACAGATGAGTCACACACACACACACACACACACACACACACACACACACACACACACACACACACACACACACACACACACACACACATGTGAAACTATCACTTACCAGATCAGTTTCATTAGCGTCCGCATGCTAGTGTTGCCAAACAGTAGGAGCTAATTTAGTTATTAGTATTTCTTAATGACAACACAAGGGACAGTTATCAATATTCGATTATTCATGAAACACATGACGGAGCACCACCAAGAAGGTGTCTTGGAAACTAGTAGCTAAACATTGATATCAGTCTGAAGGGGTTGTTGGTCTGTGTATGTCATACAAAGAGCAGACAATGAAAGTTCTGAATCTGATATTTGCAACCAGCAGTTGTCACAATACACATACACAAAGATGACAAACAACTTTTTTTTAAAACAGAATTTATTAAAGATAAGCACAATGATTATTAATCAATGATAACAACAATGGTCTGAGGCAAAGTGGGGAACTGTTCTGTGGTCAGATGGATGAAAATGTGAAATTCTCTCTGGAAAACATGGACACAGTGTCCTGCAGATTAAACAGGAGAGAGAGCATCCAGCTTGTTATCAATGGACTCTGATGGTTTGGGGCTGCATTAGTATCTATGGCAGGGATGCCTAAGTTCGGTCCTCGAGATCTACCACCCTGCAACTTTTAAATGCAACCCTTAACCAACACGCTTGAATCAAATGTCATCTGCATGTCATTCAGCTCTGCAGAGACCTGGTAACGAGCCAGTCATTTGATTCAGGTGTGTTGGAGAAGGGTTGCATCTAAAAGCTGCAGGATGGTAGATCTCGAGGACCGGACTTGGGCAGCCCTGATCTATGGCAATGGCAGCTGCCACTTCTGTGAAGCTCCATCAATGCTGAAAAGTACATGGATGTTTTAGAGCAACATCTGCTCCCATCCAGACGACGTCTCTTTCAGGGAAGACCTTGCAGGTTTCAGCAAGACAATGCTGAACCACATCCTGCATCCATGACAACAGCATGGCTTCACAGGAGAAGAGTCCGGCTGCTGAACTGGCCTGCTGCAGTCCAGATGTTTCACCAATACACAACATCTGGAGCATCATGAAACCAAAAATCCAGCAACAAAGGTCTAGGACTGTAGAGCAGCTAGAATCCTGCATCAGACCAGAATGGGACCACATTCCTGTCCTAAAACTCCAACAACTTCCCAGATGTTTATAGACAGTTGTTAAAAGAAGAGGACATGCAACACCATGCTAAACATCACCCTGGAACTACTTCTTACAGATGTGTTGCTGCCATCAGATTAAAAATGAGCTCATGTTTTCCATGACATGGTAAAATATCTCAGTTTCAACATTTGATATATTGTTTATGTTCTATTTGGAATAAAATATGGATTGAGGAGATTTGGAAATTATTGTAATGTTTTTATTTACATTTTAAACAATGCCCCACCTTTTTGGAATCAGGCCTGTACTTGTATATGTAGATTGTCTGTTGTACTGGTATACAGTATATTTACAAGCGGAAGTTTAATGTATACAATTTTAAAATTCAGCATATACTGTTTCCTTTTAACTCAAACTAGGAGTGATCCAAAAAGTGTCAAATCCTGATAAAGCAACTTTTCTTACAGAACACCAAAAACAACAGGTATTAAGACCATTCAAATGAAGAGCTACTGAACTGGGTGAAAAAAAAGCCACACAATTCTAATTTTTCAGACATATGCTTGTTTAATTTTAGGGAAAATAACTTCTCAGTAGCAGTTGCTTCTTAAAGTGAGAACATATTCTTCATTTAAAGACAACTCTGTTTAAACATTGTTGTTCTGACAGTACTTTGCATCAGGCTTACCAAAAATACCACCTCGCTTGGTATTACTTACTTTTCAACTGATTTACAAGGTTCACAGGCTCCAGTGGTTGTCCACCACAGGAAAAATGCCACTTTAACCAAATTAACTCATTGGTGTGGGATTGAATTCATGATCAACTAAAGTGCTGATCAAATAGTCTAAGAAGCCCTGCATTAAATGATTTCTGTTGTCTGAGATTTTGAGTGTTCAACTTTGAATACAGGATATTTACCATAAATGTATGTTAAGTTATTGGAGTAAAAACATTTTCTGATTCTTTTGTGTAAATCTTGAAGCATGTTCAGGTATTTGTGAACTCTATGACCATTAACAGATTTATATATACACACATGTTCCCATGTCACTATGCATGCAAAGCTGAAGACGTATTTATTGAACAAATCAATGTTAAATTGAAAGCAAACTGCAACACATTTGGATACGCCCTACTTTCCTCACACCTGATTGGCCAGCTGCTCTCCCAGTTGTTGGAATGTTCTGGATATGAAGAAAAATAGTGAGTTTGGGTTGACCTGAGGGTTTTGACTAAGACTGAATACTGACATATTTCTAACTGCCATCAGAAAGTTTTGGAGTTGTTGCTTTGCTGTGAGGAGCGAGGATGAGCCGCTGTGCTGTTGATCCTGCTGCAGTTCTCCTTGGTGCTCGACGAGGTCCTCATCTTGCCTTGCTCTTCCTTCATGAAGAGGTCGACCATTAAGATCTTTTCTTTGTGGATCTGCAGGCTGATATCTTTGGGGATGTCTGGGATGAGCCAGTCCACGATATCATTCATCAGCATAACAACATTCTGGCGCAGATAAATGAAAAAAATGATAAATAAATATTTAAGAATTTAAGAAAGAAATATTCAAATTAAATTTGTGTGGGTTCCTTTTTTTAAAAATTATTTGTAATCTATGAATTAAATATAAAATATACATTTAAAAGAATATCGGTTATTTAAATTATAATTGTTATTATTTCCCTTCGGGTTTATTTATTTATTTTTTTTTTATAATTTCACTTACATTTCAAAAACCAAAATAAGTATGTGTCCTAGCCATGGGTTCAGTTTAATCCTGCAGAATCACATTGCATTTGCCTGAAAAAAAGTTTTATTATTATTATTGTATTATTGTGTCATTTAGCTGTATTTTAGCTTTTTCTTTTTACTGAAGATTAGACCAGTGTTTTTCAATCCAGGCGCTCCCTCATGTGCGCCAACTTTATAAAACTTCACCAAATGATGAAGCAGCCTCGTTTTTTCAAACCGAGAACTTGAAAAGTTCCCCAAGATTTAAAGATGGCTGTGTCCAGTTCCACCTGTAGTCCATTGTCTTTATTGAATCTGAGGGGTTGAAGTCGATTAAAAAAGTTTATCTAATTAATTGCAGGCAATATTTGCAACAAAAAGCAACATTTTATAATTTAAATGTATTTTAGTTGGCAACTGAATGAAATTATAGACACAGACATTAATTTTGTAAACTCAAGCTCTAGCAATGTCTGATAAAATGCATTTAATTGCTTTTCAATTCGAAACAGTAGAAAAAGAACTAGAAAATATCTCCGCCCAAAAAATGAGCAGACCTAAAGTCAACTTGTCATTTTAAGTACTTTAACGAGCAGCTCTGGCTGTTCTCTAATGAAGAGTCTACAACCTGTTAAAGTACTTTTAATGTTTGAAATGTTTTTATCTACACTCTTCTTAATAGATATTAATCTCTGACGGTAAGCCAGAGCGGGATCAGCCAGCAGCAGCTTTGCACATTTCATTTTCCGTCTGGTAATGGAACAGAGGTGAATGAGGGGCTGTTTAGACATTATTCGGAATTTCCCTTTGAGGCATTCACACATTATACTAAAACCTCTCATATCATACTAAAATCATTCACACATGATAGTGAAACCTTTCATACACTATACTGAAACTGCCTCTTATACACCACACTAAAATACAAGTCTTTGTAAAACATTTGTCACGATGTTCTCCAACTTCTTTCTCTTCAGTTTGTTTTGAAAACACGCTCCTGTTTTTGTCTACTACGTGACTTCCGTTTCAACTGAAATTACTTCCTTTTCAAGTGAAATTTGCTCTCACACACACACTAGTAGAATTCCTTTCATACATACTAGTGAAATGCGATTTCAGAAATTTCACTATAGTGTGTGAATGATTTCAGTTTTATGTATGAGAGCATTTTAGTATAATATATAAGAGCCAGTTACAGTATAGTGTATGAGAGGCTTCACTATAATGTTTGAATGATTTCAGTATGATATATAAAAGGTTTTAGTATAATGTGTGAATGTGAATGACTCTGTGAGGGTAATTCTGAACAATGTCTCAAAGGGCCCCTCATAGATGAACATTTCCTGCTCTGACTGCAGCTATGAGCGCTAATGGACGGGGGAGGGGCACAAGCGCTGGTCATTGAGAAGAAGTAAACATGCTTTCACGTTAGTTCCCAAAAGTCTCCAAACGATGACAGAAATTGACGCTAGATTTGTTGAAATAGTCACTAGATGGGTCTGAAAACTCACTAAATATAGCGCTACAGTAGCTAAGTCTAACACTGACTTAGCCGAGCTCTGATGTGTGTCAGTTTATTTGCTGTAGCCTACCAGAAATTGTGTACTGACAACCGTTCCATGGTGTTTAAAATGCAAACTGCAATTAAGTGTTTTTTTTTAACATTTTCTTTTGTAGTTAATCAATAGTAATTAATGTGTTAAAAGTTCAACCTATTAAATTTCTTTCTACTATGTTTTGTGTTCACTTTCTAGTGTAAATTTCACTGAGTTGTCTGTTTATGTTGTTAAGGTAGAGACATTATGTGCTGTTTATTAATCATTTTCACCAAAATTGACCTAAGTTCTCAGGGTACACATTTTTTGTGGCATATAAGTTTAATTTTGCATAATTTTAGCTCATAAAATGGCCACTTGGAGGCATGTATTTCTTCCTAGTTGGTTCAGCTAGAAGCCAATTAACCCTGGTAATGGCATTACCTTCTCTTAGGCGTTTGGAATTCCAGACAACTGGAATGCACCATGAGATGTCACTATCATGTGAAGTTTAGGAATGCAAAACGTTGATAAAAGCCTATTTCAATTAGATATTGTTTGCATTTATTTCATATAACTTTTCAGTAATGAGGTTTGCTAGTGAAACCGTTGTAAAATCTTGTAATCACGGGACAGTCATGCACACATATGAAGATAGATCATGTTCAGATATCTAGATTAAAACAGCAAAAGGAAGCAAAGGGACGTCTTCTCTAAATCCTTGGTGCTGTGCAGATAGACACAGCGCTGATAAATTAGGGGCCATGAATGTGGTGATAGAAATTATTAACAGGTTATGATTTACAAATCAGAACAGGGCCCTTCTCTTACAATGTAGTTGACAGGTACTAGAAAAGGATTTATACTTTAGCTATGCAGGGGCGGTTCTAGAAAAGTTTTAATGGGGGTCCAGGCAGGGGCACTGACCAGGAAACCCACAGCAGGTATAAAGCATGAGGCAACCCAACCTGAAACTGGCTCTGTTTAAAAGAAAGTTGTTACTTTCATCCCAACTCCACCACCTTGTAAATGCTCAGGACAGGGGACTGAACTGAATGGAAGATTTGATGCAATCTGTTCCTTTACTTACCTATAAATCGTCATGAATTGGCACATTTTAACTAATTGGCCTGAACTGAATTGTAATAAATATGTTTTACCTGAATTCTAATAATTTGGCTTAACCAGACTGAACTAGATGTTTTAAATAGGATTGTATCTTTAAAGTGCATTAAGATGACTTCTTCTCTGACATGGCACTACATTAATAGATCATATTCATCCTTTTTATGTCTTCTGAATGTTTCACTTCACCTGGAAAACAATAACGAAGGCCAGTCGTACAGCCAGCACTGTCCAGAATTCCTTTGAGATTTCATAAGCTGTGGGTGACCAGGGAGGGTCTCTGTAGTCCTTATACCTTTGAGACAAAAACACAAAAATTACTGTTGTTCTACACTTCCAAGAAATTTGTTCCCTTTGTTATGCAGGCCTAACAAACAGGATGCAGAGCATTTGCTTTCTTCCTAAGAGTCAGTTGAATGAGGAGAACAAAGTCCAAGTCATCAACACATTTACCTTCACCCCAAGTCTGGAGACTGGACATTGAGATGAAAAAGGCCAGCTACTAAGCATCAGAGCCACCATCCAGTATGAAACAACAAAGAGCCAGGAGAACATCAGGAAGATGGCCCTCTTCTTTCTCCAAACCCAATGAGAAGGAACCATCATAAGCCGCGTTTTTGTTAGTTTTTTACAAAATAAAAGTGATATTTCTAAAATATCAGAAAAAAGCATAATTGCGATTTCCAGGTGTTTCTATTGAACGGTGTTTAGCGCATTAGCAGTTATTGTAGTAAAATCTCATCCCGTGAGACTTTGAGGAAGGAAGGAGATTTCTAATTCTCTGTAAGACTCTGCATTTCACTGTTGTTTGCAATAAAGGAGGAAGTTATATTTTTTCTTTATAAAGATTAGTCTCCTCCTGTGTCTACTCATACTGCGCCATCTTTACTTAAAATGAACTGGTCATGTGACCCCCTATGTCACATCTGGGGATGTGTAAATGCGAAAAAAAAAATAATGTTTCCATTACATGAAAAACCACCTCCTTAGAGCGTAAAAAACTTGAATATTTTATCATGCGTTAACACCGTTTTTTTTTCCCCCCCAAACTTCTTGCTCAATGGCTCTGAACACAGAGAAACCACATCCAGAGGCTTGCAGGTGTAACTGCTCTGTTTGTGCATGTGTGTGGATGTCTGACTGTGTGAGCGATAAAAATGATTTATTTTAATATACATAAGTTATTTTACCATAAAGCACTTGGTGTTGTCTTTGGCAGGAAAAGTGCTTTATAAATCAAATTAATTTGATTTGACTTTGAATAAATAATGCATTCAGTGTAATGAATTTTGTGAGTCTTGAAAAGTGCTATAGAAATGTAATCCAGTATTATTAACTGAGAATGAGCAATAGGAGGACGGGGTCCACCATACCATACAGGCCCTCATCCGTAGGCTGTCTAAAGAGGACTCTCAGACAGTCCAGAACATAGTAAAAGGATGGAAGAAGCAGGCAGGTTAGGCACATATGAAGCTTCACAACTAGGTGGATGCAATAGTTTACAGGAACATCTATAATGAATTCTGGCTGGAAGTCTCAGGATCAAGATAGAGATAAAGGTGGCATGATAGAAATAAGATCCTATGGGACCTCTAAACCCAGCTGCAAAAGAAGGCGGCAGTGATAGATGCAGGGATCCCGAATGACAGAAACTTGGAGAAGTAGGAGCAAGACGCTGGAAAAACACCAAAAACTAAAGGAAGAAATCGGTAAGATGTGGGGAGTGAAGGCAACAGTGGTATCAGTGATGACTGGAGCGCAGGGAGTTGTGACCTCCGAACTGGGAGAGTGGCTCAAACAGATCCCAGGAGCACCAACAGAGATCTCTGATCAACAGAAGAGCAAAGACACTGCAGAGAATACTCAAGCTTCCTCTCTGGAAGAGGAACCCAGCTCAAAAGAAAGAAGGGCAAACACACATTCAAATTCAAAGGGTAGACATGTCCAAACTTTTTTTTTAATGGCATTTCCTACCTGCAAACTTCAGTAGGGTAGCCCACATGAAGTGGATCCATAGGTCCTTTTCCACCTTCAAAGTGGCTGATGTTAAAGTAGGACAGTGTATGGTTGACAAATCCATGCATGGAGCCATTGGGGCTGTACATGTACTGGTACACCATCCGAGGGATGAAGTCTGACGTGAAGGAGATGACAAATGCCTGGGAGAAGGAGGCTGGGTTCAGTCAAGAGTTAAGTTTAACAGATCCTAAAACATGTTTACAAAGTGGGAAACAGGTCAAAATATTTTCATAAAAAATTACTCACCATTTCTACTGAAGTTGTAGAATTTTTAATTTGTTCATATCTTTTATTTTGAACAAAATTTCAAACATTTAACACAAAAAATCAAAACTTTCAAAGTCTGAAAGGACGAAGTCAAATACTTATCTAGTTCTAACCCTTTTGTCCATAATGACTTAAATATTGAAACTTTCACAGCATTTCATCAGGATAGTTAGAACATCACAAACTGTAACACACAATGATAATAAAACCCAACCATAAAAATCATAAAACACAATAAACGTTTTTTATAAACCTCATTGACTGTTTCATATCTCTTAATTGTAAATTTTTTAAGCATTTGTTTAAATCTAACATGTTTTGATATCTCTGCAGCTGTTCCGTAACTCAGCCCCTCTCGTTGACATACAGTGAAGTTCAGTATCTCGCAGTTGGTTTTTGTTAACATGTTTGTTCCTCTGAGACTGAATTTTACTTTCCTTTTAATTGAAAAACTTTGCATCCTGTTCGGCGTTTGATCATTTTTTACTCTGTACATGATATGAACAATTTTGTCTTCTTGAAGACAGAAGACAATTTTCAGCCTTTGGTCTATTTTTAATTTACACTACCAGTTTCCAACTTTTGACTGGCATTGCTGTTTATATCATTCTTCCAGCTCAATTTCACATCTATTATTACCCCAAGGAATCAGACCAGATTTTCAGGGATGACTGAATTAAATCCTGACATACTGTAAAGTCCACCAACACATATAATGGAGAAGACTGTAGAGTTTGCTTTCCCTGTGAGGTGGTTTTAAAAATTTTAATTCTCCATACCAGATGTAATTGTGTTTTTGATGTGTGACAGCATAAGTCTCTTAAAATTTGAAGAAGCACAAACCACTTTAACCATAAAGTACTCTGTCTTACTATCTGATTTTCTCAGATAATGGTAGATTATAAAACTATTTACTAATATGAAATGCAGAATTTTTAAACTGATCAGCCCACATTATTAGTAAACGGTCTGACTCTCCAGCTGGGGTGGTTGCTTTGTTAATATTAATTGTTCTAAAGATGATGTTCATCTGATACTGCTGGAGTACCAGTTTTGACCCATCATTGGATGGATAGATGAATGGAACAGAACTGGGCCTCGGTGATGAATCCGTGAGGAACCGGCTTAGTTCATAACAAAGTGTGGACTCATCATTTGTTAACAGATTGCTGATTTTTGTAATTCATCAATACCTTGATGACATTACACATACGGAAGGGTTTTAGTCAGAAGAGATTGTGTTTTTGTTTCACATCTTTACATAAACTCAAAATTAGCAGAATTCCATTAAAAACTGGTGAACACAAACTTTCTAACTAAAGGCCAACTTCTTTACTTCCACACTTCTTTAAATATTAGAAAAACATATTTCATGCTAGATTGGTAAACTTTATTAATAAACACGATATTTAACATAACCAACATTCTAGTTAAAAAAAACAAACAAAAAAACTTGCATTTTTTGAATTTGTGGAATATAACTTTTACAATGGAAAAGAAGCACTCCACCATTGGATTTTTGGGGGATTGTGAAAAAAAACTTTTGATAGTAGAACGTTAGTGACAATAAAACTTACAAAGTATGGGCGGGAAGGAGTGGCCTTCCACTAAATTGTTAAAAAGTACTTTAAATAATAGAGAGCAGTATGTACAAATAAGTTAGGTGTAATCTAAATCAGAGTAAAATTTGGAGTTCCACAAGGCTCATTTGTGGGACCATTATTATTTATTTTGTATACTAACAATATATGTGAAGTGCTCAATTTGTAAAAAAACAAAAAACAAAACAAACAAAAAAAACCAAACTATTTGCTGATGATACAATTCTATTTTGTTGCGGGGACAATTTGGAGGAGCAATTGGATACAGTTGGAAAATAACTGAAGAGTTGGTTTGATCATAATAAGTTAATATTAAATCTAATAAAACAAATATTTGGGAATGATCATCAAACACTAATAAGAGACCTGTAATAAATATGGAAATTGAAATATGTAAGGAAATCTGGATCAATTTCCTTGAAGATCAACCACAGCACCTCCATACCTGCAAACTTGTAGCTTTATGGCAAAAACCCGCGTTTTTAATTCAAACATGGCTTTCACATGAATCTCATAGAACCGAAGAGAACATGTCAGTGTTGTCATTCGGCCTGTCACAATAAGACCATACTTATTTCTCCCTATGGATAGCAGCAATTTTTACCTGCAACATTTAATTTCTGAACATCAGCAGTTGTTTGGAGATAATTCCGGTTTTCTGTCAATTGTATAATCTGCTGTATAACTTAACATTGTGTACACCATTGTAATCCATTTATTTAATGTCACCAACATGTTAAACTTAATAATGGAAAGTTCTGTTTGCATGTTAGCACATCAGCTAACATCAGTGAATAGTGTGTTAATGTTATCCTACAAAGTCACTAAGATCAAAGCCAACCATACTTGGAAGGCAACCTCCACTTTGTTTTAATTATTATCTGATTTTAATTCACGTTATTGTTGTAAAATAAGGAAACTAAAACACACTCCTGAGCTTGGTTTAATGAGTTATTGTAATACTCGCATCTGCCCATCTAACATGGGCAGATGCAGTTGAGATCAGCCTTAACAAAAGTTTTTGCCGAGTTAATAATATTGGGACAGTTATTTTCCAGAATGAGAGAGTTTAAAGAGAAAGATGCTGTAAATATAGCACAGCTTGATTCAGTTTCATCCAGACCTTTCAAACCTTCCTAAAGGGTTTTCATTTGTCACCTTTTCACACTTTGAGTTTGCAGGTAAGCATCTCAATACATGACATCTGGACCACATGTGTGCCACCAGACACTTACTTGCACCATAACTGAGCCCTAAGTGATAAAATTGGTCCAGATTAGGCGCAAACATGTCTGGTACTGGGGACAGATCATGACCAAAGCCTTCAAGCAGTAAAAACATGCAGGTATCCCAACCTTTGACTTGAACTGTATTTTAGTGTCTGTACTTACGTTTATGATGACAGCCACTTTGGCGACCCCTCTCAATATGTTGTACCATATACCTGCAGAAATAAACATACTAAACTGTTTACTGAAGCATTTATAAAATCATTTATTCTCCAAGCTTAGGAAACTGATGTATTTCTATAAGACCGACAGAATGTTTAACATAACGCACCAATGTCTTTGGCTCTTGCTGCCACTGGTCTTCTCAACTCTGCCACAAATTTCTTCGCATCAAGCCTGATTTCAATTATGTTGTTGAGTAGAGCAAACAATGGAGCCAGTGGAAAGGATGCCACAAACAATGTGACAAATCCAAACTGGATGACTGGAAAAGAGGTATAATATTAATCATGGAGCTAGAACAGCATAGCATTGATCATTGATAAGAGAATAAGTTGTTGTTAAGAGGCGCCATAGTGGGAAAATATGTCTAAGTTCAGTAATAATGTTTTAATCCCGAATACCAAGAATCCAAAACGAACCCAGAACAATTTAACAATCAGCACAATCCAACAACTTAGTCCTCATCATAATTCAAACATGAAAAAAATCCCAGATTATCCATTTGTCTTAATCTTAAGGCAATCTGTCTCTTTTTTATCTCAGTAGTACTTGAAAGTCATGACGTGGTTTTATGATGCCAAGCATGAAACACAAGAGCTGCCCGGATCTCACAAGATCTCAGAAAACCACAGTTGCTACAGTTTTATTTCTGCTTGTGTTCGGTGCTGAGACAACAACACGGTCGAGTTGGAAGAACATCAGCTTTGGTACTGACTCATCTCCATGTATTCCGGTGTTAATCCAGCAAATGGTTCCAAGAAGTGGTCCGTTTCATATCTCTGCAGCTTCTTCTGTCTCTCCTCTTCGTGAAAAGTTCCTTGTTTTGACCGAATGTATCGAATCAGCTTCTTCAGCTTACTGTGGAACACACACACACACACACACACACACACACACACACACACACACACACACACACACACACACACACAAACACAGACATGGACACAAATAATTGAATAAACTGATGAATAAATCAATAAATATTTGAATGCACAGATTTGCTCCAATTATGTCTCATTTGTCTCGTGGTATTTAACCATGATGAGATAATAGTAGAAAGGTCTATGCTGGGTTTGTAAAGTTTTCCTCTCCATCAGCTTGCTGATTCCAAAGTTTAAGATCTGAAATGGGTACAAACTGAGTCAATAACTCATCTCTCTTTACAGTTGTTGGATAGGTTTGCAACAGTTTTCACTCTTTTCTCTGTATTCACTGCCCCTCACTTTCATTTTTAGAACACTTAAACAACTGCCTTCCATTGTGATGCAGACCATACTCAGGTTTATGTCCCCCTAAAACTAAAGCATGACTTATTCATTAAATGAGAGTCTCAGGGAACTTAAAGCTTGGTTATCTTTAAGCTTCTTAACTTTTAGTTCAACAAAAGACAGACGATTGCTTTTGGTCCTGGTGTCAACTTTGGGTTTTCTCCTGTGGACATGGACCCTTTGGCAGAGGATGGGAAGCCCCCTGTGCCAAACTTGGATTTTACAATAGACATGGGTTTTAACTCATTTAACATCTACTGTATCACATTTGATACAGATTTTGAGATTTATTGCATCACTTAATGTTAAAAACAATGCGCAAAACTTTTTGGATCTGATAATTCTCTTCTGCCCCCTGGTGGATACCTTTTGCACTACGGTGATTCTGAGATATCACATGGTAATAAATGGTACATGTATGCAAAATAATTTTGTTTTTTGTTTTGTTTACACTTTGTTAGAGGGCTAAATAAAGACCTCACATTAAAAAATGTAATATTCTGTACATTTTTCTTGGGTCAGGCATTAAAGGGTTGAATTGTAGGGTCAGATCTGCAAGGTGGTTCAATCCAGCTTCTTCCAGCTGAGACAGTTAGAGAAGATTTAAAACATCCTGTCAAATGATCATTTTAGAGCAGTGATCTGTGCCTTTATTGCAGTTCAGCTGGATTACTGTAATTGTTTGCATGTCAGTGTTAGCCAGGTCGCTCTCTCATGTCTCCACCTGCTGCAAATTTCTGCTGCACACCTTTTACCTTTTACATGGAAGAGAGATCACACTATTCTGGTTTTGTCCTCACTACACTGGCTGCCTGTCCAGTTAAGAGTTAAACTTGTATGTGGACTAACAGCTAACCAGCTGCTCCTGGATGTGCCAAGGACACAGCAGAGGCTCAGAGGGGAGTTCTTTGCATTACATATCAGAAAGATGGCTTCTTTGGTCGTTTTAAGTCCCTATAAAGACCCACCTCATCTGTTTGGCTTTAAACCTACTGAGATGTGGATTTATTGTTTTCACTTGTGTTTTATATGTGTTTTTATATAATTTTATAAAATTTATTTAAATTCTAATGCAGTTATATTTTTCTGTTCAGCATGTTGGTGAGTGATTGCTGTTTAAAGTGTGTTAAAAACCAAGTTAGCTTAGCAGATGCATGATGATTAGTGTTGGTTTGTAGATACGGGAATCTAACGGAAGCCGAGAGTATAACATTAATTTTCTCATTATCTTGAGATAACGTGTGATTATCTGAATGAGTAATTGGTAAAACTTAACAGTCAGGCATGTTGCAATTTCAGCCTTTGTCAGACTTGATATAATAACACAGACAGATTAGTGATGGCTGTGGATTGATCTGATGTCAGCTTGCGTCTGTTGCTGTACTGAGACATGCCAGTACAGAACAACTCTGTACTGGGATGCCCCTGGGATCCACCAGTTAAGGTGTTGGGAGAGAAGAATATAATAGCTAAGCTCTCATTTCAATAACTAAAGAGAAAGTCAACGAGAAAACAAAGTTTGTTTTGTTGTCTCGAGAAATTATCCTGTTATGAGAAAACAGTGTTAAAAGCACATGTGAGCCCAGCCGCTCTCGGCTGTGGCTACATAGAATTTAAAAAAAGGAAGATGGATTCAGATAATTGTCTACTTACATTGTTTAAAAAAATGCATCCAGTGGAGGCTCTTGACTGTTAAAGTTAATGATGATTACACTGAAGTGTACTTACGGTATTCCAATCTCGAAAAGATTGTTCTGAATGAGTTGCTTTCCCAACATGGTGATACTCAGCTGGATACACAGCTCCATCAGACAGCCTCCAAGAGCACACTGTGAAGCAATTCCACAGTAAGAATATATAAATGTAAACCTGAGCTAAATTATATCAGTAGATGATGGACTTCCTACGTTTGTACAATGTACTCCTGATGAATCTGCATGTAGGATTTTAGTTAATAAAATGTTTAAATTTTCATTTTTCTGTTTTAGATTTATCTTCTGTTGTTTCCCCCGTTTGTTTAGATCACTGATAACAATCTCTCAGGTTTAATCTTTAGTTTCCAGGTGAGCTTTATTAAAGGAAAACTACTGAAGGAGGTTGTTTCCCATTTAAGATCGTCCCAGTTTCCATGCAGTCCAGCTGTAACCAGAATCTGAGTTCACTGCTAACATAAAGTTCCTCCACATGTCCACTTCCAGTCCACATGTTGCTGACAATCAAGTGCTAATCAGGGACCAGAAGCTCAAAACAAGAGTCAATAGCAGAATCAGCTCTTCGGCAGAGATGTTTTGACTAGTTTTTCATGGGTGCAACCCACATACTCAACTCTGCTGCTCATCCCACAAATACATTTTCCTTACAAATGTGGCTTCATTTAAAAGGAGAATAACCACATTTTACAACTGTATGAGATTTATTGTCAAGAAGCATTGTTACAAAAAATAATTTTTGTGCAAAGTTGATTTAAAAGTTAATTTCTTCATTGTTTGTAAAAAGCACCTCAACTTTCAAACAAGTCAAAAACTGTATTCATGAATTTATAAAAAATATAAAGCTTACCTCCTCCATTCTGTAAGACTCAAACACATACACATATCTGCCAGGTCTGCCCACCAGTCTGCAGAGAAAGTTATATAACTGCATATTATTACAGAGCTTAAATGACTGAGACAAAATCAGATGTAAAGAAATGAGTGTTCACCAACCTGCCCCTGAAGAAAGCTATGTAGATGATTGGAGTGAAGGCATTAACAAACTTGAGGATGAAGGTCTTGAAAATGAGTCTTTCCTCAAAAATTTTGTCTGTTTTTGGAGCCTCTAAAAGAAACATAAGATCTTGTTAAACTCATTGTTTTCTATTTCCGAATAAAAAAATCTGATCACTTCTGAATGAGGTGAAAATCAAACAAGTAAATTTACTCTTTGTCAGAATTTTAGAAATATCACTTTTTTTTAAGCAAAAAACTGTAATGGAAATGCAGCTACTGATACGAATAAAAAAAATTGAGCATTTCATAACTAATTAGGTTAATTGACAGCAGCTCAGTAACATGACTGGGTATAAAAGGAGCATTTCAGAGGCAGAGCCTCTCAGATGTAAAAATGGACAGAGGTTCACCAATCTGAAAACAAAAGAAGTTTGTGAACCATGAATTAGTTAACAGATGTTTAATGACAGGTTTTATGTAAGCAGTCCTTTTTAATCATACTGTTCACATTTAGACATCATCCCACCAAGACGACACCACGAGTTATTAATACATTGATATTTTATCTATCATTTATTTGATATTTATCTATCATTATTTGGCTTTTCTTAACATTATAGTTTATATCATAATCATGCCATACTGAGAGCACACCTTCAACATTTGCTGTAGACCAGCACTATATGGACTGAGCAGGACCAGGTCGTCTGCATACATAAGATGACTGACAGTAGTGTTCCTCAAGACATCCAGCATTTTCCCTATTTAACTGATAAGATAATTCCTCCATATAAACATTAAATAAAATAGGGGATAAGATTAATCCTTGACTAACTCCATTCCTAACAGAGAATGGAGAACATACAACATTCTTCCATTTGACCCAGAATATTTGAGGGCATACCAAAAAGCTAAATCTCTAACCAAAAATGTATCAACACCTATTTATCCATCCATCCATCCATCCATCCATCCATCCATCCATCCATCCATCCATCCATCCATCCATCCACCCACCCATCCATCCATCCATACATCCATCCATCCATCCATCCATCCATCCATCCACCCACCCACATTCTATACCGCTTTGTCCAATTCAGGGTAGTGGAGAAGCTGGAACCTATCCTAGCAATTAGCAGGAGAGTCAGGGTACACCCTGGACAGGTAGTCAGTAAATCACATGTAAAACCATGTAAAACCATTCACTATCACATTCACTCCTAGGGAAAATTTAGAGTGACCAATTCACCTAACATGCATGTCTTTGGATGGTGGGAGGAAGTCAGAGTACATGGAGAAAACCCACCTCTATCTACTCATTTCAAAATTAATTTTTCATGACTGATTCTATCAAATGCCTCAGATGCATCAATGAAGCATAGAAATACTGATGAACTGAGCCTTGTCCTTCAGCACAGGCATCAACATTACAGACATGATAGAGATGGCAGAACACCATGAACCAGAAATCCAGTAAAGCACCAGTAAAGAGGTTGCCGTACCTCAGCTATTTTTTCTGGGCTACTAACAATTTCATTATCAGATAGAAGGCCTCGACTCCTCTCCTGAAGTCAGTTGGTTTGTTATTTTGAAACTTTCTGGCAAGAGAGTCTGCTTTCATTGCATTTTCCTTTTTTCGTAATAAAACGAAGCGCTTATCTAAATCTAGCATTTGTATGTCTTAACATCTAACAATGTCCCGTCCAGGCTCGCCAGACTCTGACCATAGTCTGAAGCAGTGGTTTCCAACCTATTTTCCTTGGGGACCTCCTTCATGCAAACACTAAAAAGCCATGGACCACCTGCCCCACCCTGTACTGAAACCATGCTTGGTTTTATGCTGTTAAAAGTGCGATTCTCACCATAAATACTGTATTCTGGCTGAGTCCTATCCTTCAATAAAGCCTAAGTTGAAATAACAACCTATAACCCTACTTTCTTTTCTTAAAATAGGAACAATGCATAGACATTAATCACAATGGCTCTGAATGTTCAAAGACTCGGGGACCTCCTGCGCTCTTTGGGGGACCCCCTTGGGGGGTTCTGGACCCCAGGTTGGGAGCCACTGGTCTAAAGGCCGCCCTAGCAGCAGCATAATGCTCAGCCACAAAATCATTTCATCCAGGTCTGATGTTTTCTATATGGACACATACTGATTCAAACTTAATGGGTAGGTGTGTCCAAACTTTTGTCCCTTATTGTTACTCAGTGGACCAACAGTGGATCTTTAGACGTTGATTTTACAGCTCACTTTTGTATTCCTTTAATTATTTAACTAAGGCATTAAGTTCACCAAATCCTGATGATGTAAATGGGAGTATAAGCAGGATAATAAAAGTGCATGAGGGCACTCATGCTGTCTATCATCAATACAGCTGAAATAGTATACAGTTAATTCTTTACACTTACCCAGCACAGTGAGCCATCGGGCCACAGCTCCATACACCTCGTCCAGAATGAGGATGACCACAAGGTTGATGATGGCTGCAGTAGTTTTAACTGTCAGTTGTACATGGTTTCTTGTGATTGAACTGGAGCTCATATGAAGAGCGGCTTTGGTGGAGATCCGGTAAAGGATCACACCAAACACAATGGCAAATGTAACACCAATCTGACAGTGAAAAGGTTTACAACATCACAGAACAATGACATAAGGACTCTGAGAGGCAGGGCAAGAAGTTAACATATGTAGATCACCAAATTATTTCTCACCATCAACAGCATCATGACAATATTGGTCATGTAGGCAGGGAGGCGGTCTTGGCAGGTGAGTTTTTCCAGCTGAATGAAATAAATAACATTATGGCCACTGTATTGAACATTCACATGTCACCATACATCAGAACATACTGAGACCTCTTCTGCTTCCACCTCTAGCCTGTCTGTCTCCTGCAGTTATGTAAAGAAACAACTGGACTGCACCAGAACAAGGCTGCAGGTCCAGATGGTGTCAGCTCCAGGGTTCTGAAAACCTGCTCAGAACAGCTATGTTGGATTCACCAGCACATTTTCAACACCAGCCTGAGTCAGAAAAGAGCTCCTGTGCCGTGGCCTTGTCCCAGTACCTAGAAAATCCCAACCATCTGAACCAAATGACTACAGAACAAGCTGCCCCAACATCTCACATCATGAAAGTCCTGCAGAGACTGTTATTGGCTCACCTCAGTAAGCACATGAATCTCTTTCAGTACCCATTACAGTTTGCTTATCGTAATGTTCTTGGGGTTAAAGATGCCATCATCTACCTGCTACAGAGAGCCCAGTCTCATCTGGACCAATCAAGCAGCACTTTGATGATCATGTTTTTTTATTTCTCAAATGCTTTTAATACAGTTCAGCTGCTCTGTTATGTGAGAAGCTCCATAAATTCCAGGTGGATACCTCCACAACCACCTGGAATTATGACCAGCTAATGAACAGACCACAGTTTGTGAGACTGAAAGGTTGTGTGTCTGGGATGGTGGTCAGCAGCACTGGAGCACCACAAGGGACGGTACTCTCACCATTTCTCTTCACACTGTACACCTCAGACTTCCAGTACAACTCTGAGTCCTGTTATCTGCAGAAATACTCTGATTACTCTGCAGTTGTGGGATGTATCAGTGATGGACGAGAAGCTGAGTACAGAGAACTGGTCAGTCAGTTTGTGAGATGGAGCAGAAACCATCACCCCATCATGAACACAAACTAAACAAAAGAGACGATTGTTGACGTCAGGCGGACCAGAAGTAAACAAAACACTGTTTATATCCTGGGAGAAGAGGTGGAGGTGGTGGAGGAGTACAAGTATCTTGAAGTTCAGTTTTTTAAAACTACTTTACTGTGGTGTAAAGTCTTTGGCTATCAAATGAAAAAAGTTCTAGTTCAGTTAAACATGTTTGTGTTACTTCTTGCTCTTTATTAAAGAGCAAGAACTGGAAATGCAACACAGATGCATCTAGAAGAAAGGACAGACCAAACTCTTTAATCCTTTAATCCGTAAAGGTCTGCATGTTTCATACAACATGTAACAGCCTTACTTCTCCTTCTCTAATAGATGGAGACAACTCCACTGTCGCATGGACAGATACAGAAACTCATTCCTCCACATTCCATCACTTTGCTCAAAAATTCACCTCTGGTAGGCAGGGAACAGCCTGGATAGTCAGCTGGTTTTACCTGATGCTTTTATTCAGTTGCTGTTTTATTGTACTTTTTCTATTTTGTTTTTTTTTTATACTTATTCTCTTATTTAGTTGATTTGTAAATGTTAACTGTAACCAGTCTGTGGTGAAGAGTTCAATCAGCTTTGCAGCATCTGCTAAAAACAGCAGAAAAAGACCCAAAGACTTAAAGAAAATGATTAAAATGATCCAGAAGTTCTGGTTCTGCTCTGTGGGCTGATCTGGAGCTGCTGGAGATGATTGTCCAGAGAAGAATTCTGCACAAGCTGCTGAACATGATGAAAATTCTTCACATCATCTACACACAATTATATATGATCTGTTTTTAAATCTTTAAGCAGTTAACAATTTCCATTTTTGAACTGATAAAGTTTTTAATTCAGTTTAGTTAAGAAAGTAACTACAGTGTTATAAAATTATCGGTAACAATATGATCTTCTACAGGCAGCGTACTGTATCATTACCTTGTGCTGTTGTGTTTGGTCTTTCTTTAGAGACTTCTGCATTACTTTAAACTCATATTCAGCCCTGGGATGGTCCTGTGGTGGAGATACAAAGTGGAACACTTCATTAGAGTGGATGTAAAACTGTATGAATGAAGACATGACTGTCTTAGACCCTCCTCTCTACAGTTTTCATATAAAATATGCAGATCACATAACAGCAAAGTGAAGTGCAAGAAAATTATATTTCACATATTTTTGATGCAAACATTAAATGGGAAAGGAAAGTAAACTCATTCAAGGGCCTATTTCAGTCTGTATTTGCTTAGAAAACAGATACGTATATAAGCAGAAACAAAAGAATTTAAGAAACACTCCTTCATGTGTCCACTAATAGTGCATGAATACATATTCCATTCCCGCTCCTCCATTCAGCAGCAGAGGATGCAGGAGCGGGACCAACAGGGGATGCCTTTAAGTTAGAAAGACAAGACTCTAGAAGGAGCTGAAGCTGGCTGCTCCTTCCAGTTGAGAGGCTAGTGGAGGGGAGATGAGTAGCCACAGAGTTGAGTTTATTAAAGGAAAAATTCAGCTCATTTGTCCTATCAATGCCTCCCTTGTCACCAGTTGGACAGTTATATTAAACGGGATGCCATCATGTTATAGCTGCTGTGTGTATTGATCAATAGGTTTCCTTGTTATTCAAAACATTCTTTTCCTTTTATGCTTTCTCATCCAAGGTGTCATGGCTGCGAACTCTTTCTCTCTTTCTCACACACACAGCTGTAGAGTTAATGAAAACAAGTCAAGCCATACTCACCAGCTTAACCACATTCAATGACGTGAAAATGAAAGACATACATTTGATAACATCCACATTCAGAACTATAGTAAAAGTGAGCTGAGAGGAAATTTGAAGGAATTGACTGCAGTGCTAAAAGAAAGCAGACTGTAAATGCTGGAAGATGTTATAAAACTAGTTTATGGAACCTGCAGCATCTCATCTTCAAAGGTTTTAGTGTCAAAATGGATGGAAATGTTAGAAGTTTGTCATTTGTAAACTATTTTTTCTAGTTTGGCTGTTTCTAAATGTAATGATTCTATTTAGGTCTGTCAAAGTTAAGGTTTTAATGATGTATTAACTAAGAAAAGGACACAGAATGGGTCTTTTAAAGCTCTGCAAGATGCTTCTCTGGACAAGACTGAGGTAATTATTATTTATTTATGTGAATTAATATGTTGCCTCTCAAATACCAACTGCTGTGCAGCACACAGCTAATTCAGAAAGCCCTCCTCCTCCTCCTCTAAACGGTCTGTGATAGATAGCTTCTAGCGGAGACGTCCTAAAAATTCAACAAGCATCTTTTACTAGCTGATCTGGATAAACTAAATAAATTGGAAATGGTACTAGAGCAATGCAGGCAATTTACTCCTGTTTATCTGTTTGTTTCTATGTGAAGGTGAGGCTGTCAGAAGCGATTTGAGAGACAGAGTGTGTGTGAGGGGGTTATGTGTGCATGCATGCATGTGTGTGAATAGTCATTCAACCTCAGGTGAGTAAAAGTAACTGGAAATGAAAGTGCCTTATTCTATAACTGCAGGTACATAACAGCTTGCCGGAGTATTAAAAACATAATAAATATCCTGTTATGATACATTTAGAAACAGATTTAAAAATGTGATTAATTTGTCAACTCAGGACACTCATGCAATCATTCGCAATTAAATATGTTGAGTGACTGACAACCCTAATTCTATCTAAAGTGTGATTTGTTGAGGCAAACTTCTCCCAGTTTGCAGAATCAGCAGAGAAAAGCCAGAAATTTAAGGACTGAGGATAGAAATTTAACAAGTAAAAGGATTTTATTCAAACCTTAAGAGCTTCCTGTAAAAAAAAAAAGAAAAAGAGAGACAAAGGAAAATGTAATCAAATAAAAACAACCAGAATATGAGCTCATTTTGCATTTGATGGCAGCAACATGTCTCAAAAAGTAGTTTCAGGTCAATGTTTTTCATGTAGCATCCCCTCTTCTAACTGTCTGTAAACATCTGGAGTTTTAGGAGAGGAATGTTGTCCCATTCTGGTCTGATGCAGGAGTCTAGCTGCACAACAGTCCTGGACTTTGTTGCTGGATTTTTGGTTTCATGATGCTCCAGATGTTTTGTATTCGTGAAAGACCTGGACTGCAGGCAGACCAGTTCAGCACCTGGACTCAAATAGCTGGTTCAGCTATTTGATTCTGCCTAAATCAAATAGCTGAATTCCCTCATGCATGTTATTCAGCTTAGCAGAGGCCTGGTTACCAGCCATTTATTAGATTCAGGTGTGTTGGAGAAGGGATGCATCTAAAAGTTGCAGGATAATAGATCTTGAGGACCGAACTTTGGCACCCCTGATATAAAGTATAAAAATCCATATGTGCATATAAATATGTGTGTGTGTTTATACTAAAACCCTAAAGTGACAGTCACTTCCTCTAATTTGGTTATTTCACAGTATTCGATGTGACTTGGATGGCCCTCACCTCCTCATCTTCGTACCCCGTGAGGTCCCATTCATAGTTCAGTCTCATCTGTCTTCTCTTCCAGTGCTCCATGAACATGGCAGCTTTGAAACAATTAGAATATCACATCAATTTCAAACCAGATACTAAAATATACAATAAGGAGGTCTGAAATTGTGACAAGTGTGGTGCGTTCCAGTTGTCTCGGAATTCGGAGCAGTCGAGAGTTGGTGACATTACCAGGTAGTTGGCATTCCAGCCAAAACAAAGACAATGGACCCCTTAAAAATAGTACTTTTGCAAGTATATGCTGTATAAAAACTAGAAAATCACACAGCCATTATCAAAATGTGCACCGAGAACAGCAGCCAATTTTGGTGATAATGATTAATTAATCACACATATCTGTATGATTTTTCATGAACAAACAACAACAACTCGCTGCCGTTTACACTAGAAACTTAATGGACACAAAGTATTTTAAAGAATTTTTATAAAGACAACAATGGGCTACAATGGGCTGGGCATAGTCTTCTTTATATCTGGAATCTGAAACTTTAGAAGACCATTCAGAAAAACCAGATCATTTAGTTATTTCCGGCCAAAATTCCTTGGAATTCAAGTTCCGATGACTACTGGAACGCACCATTAGATGAGCAGGTGTATGAGGCAAGTGCTGTGGTTCAGGTCCAGGAAAGTTCATGTTTTCTTTGTTTTCATTTGGTAGTACCATGTAAGTAATAATCATACTTTATGAATCGCACTGAGAAGATGGACAGCTTATTCACAAAGATGGGATGCTGTGAGCAAGGGGATACTGTCTGAGAGAGGGGTGTAAAAGAGGTGTATCGCAAACTTTTCTTTTAAAAATATTACTGCTGAGAAAAATGAAGTAACTTTTGGTTTACCAACACTTTAAACAAATAAGCTGATGTTTAACAGCAGTATTCTCTGTACACAGTAGCTGTTAAAATCAGCAGGACGAAAGTGAAGCGGCCTTCCTTCCAAACACAGTGTGAACTTTATTTTAATAATTTCAGGTGTGTCATCTCTCATTAGAACTCATAGAACATAAGAATTACATGACAGGATGCAAGCTTTAGGATGGTGAACTATGCCTGAACATAAAAATATGTCAGTTCACTGTTTCCAATTTGATTCAGCTTTATTTGTATAGCGCCAATTCACAACAAAGTCATAATAAGGCACTTTTATAGATAACATCCAACTAGGGCTGGGCATTATGAACCAAATCTTATATCTCTATGTTTTACCTGAATATCTCTCTCTCTCCCTCTCTCTCTCTCTCTAAAACAGCTGACTGAAATTAAAGTACCTTTATATTAAATTAAATGCTCCTAAAACAAAATAAATTAAAAATACTTTTCAATGACCATAACAAAATACAGCTGTACAAAATGCAAAAGATGCTTTTAACTCAAAACAACCTATCTCGTTATAAATGATATTCCCTCCTTCTATATTGCGTCTGATAAAGTCTCGATATATTTGAAAATCTCGATATATTGCCCAGCCCTACATCCAACATCCTTCTGAATCAATGAATGGTTCTGTGTGTTCCTCCTCCTCCTACTTCACTTAAAATGCAGGTGTCACTGAAACACTCTAACTCAGGAGGTCCGGATTTATCAGTAAAAATATTCCATCATGTCTGCCTATTGTCTTTTATAAAGCTGATGTGTGCCCACTCACCCCACAAAGCCATGAATATAGAGAAGAAGACAGTGGCAGGGTTGTCGAACAGGTGGCTGGCTCGGGCAGTTCCACATGCTGTACTGAGTTTCCAGTAGCTACACACTCTATCACACAGAGGACACATGGTGATGTTGTTCTTTGGGTGGCAGATCTCCATGCTGAAATCCAGACACATACACAAAGAACAGTCATATTTCTGTCACTCTGGAGGTTTTTGTCTTTGCATACATCATTAACTTGAGAATACACCTCTCCATGGTGGCATCAAGCTGTAGCAGCTCTGATTATATTTTGTCCTGTTGAGATTTTTCCCTCTTCTATCAGCCCTGCAGTCTGTTTTAAATTATTTTAACATTTAACATAATGGTAACTACTTTGTTAAGATCTTTGGGTGATTTATAGCTTTTCTTCTTGGTTAGTGTTAAACTAAAGTTTCCTGAGTGTGAGTG
The DNA here is from genome assembly GCF_017639745.1 of Melanotaenia boesemani. Lineage (NCBI taxonomy): Eukaryota > Metazoa > Chordata > Actinopteri > Atheriniformes > Melanotaeniidae > Melanotaenia > Melanotaenia boesemani. The sequence goes on along the minus strand of NC_055691.1, from coordinate 3,872,145 downwards.
TATGCACGGATGAAGAAGAATACTGGCAGATAGTCATAATATCCTGTAGATGATGAGAAGCAGGTAGAGGAAGTATGGGAGGCAACAGATTCTCAGGTCATTTATTAAACTTTGTCTTGTACACTTTCTGTTCCTCCTGTTTTTCAATATTTCCATTCTTTCCATTTTTGTTTTACTTCATACTCTGACTTTCTATTAGAAACTAATTGTGCTCATGTTAATTTACAAAAAATAGCAGCACCTGACTGCTTCTTAATTCATTTAGCATCACAACACATACAGACAGGAAAACCAAAGTCTGAACCAAACTCTTGGAGGTTCTGCAGACTTCCAAACAACCTACCCATCAAGTTCTTTTGAAAACTCTGATCAACCCCCCAAACAGCACCAGGATTTCTGGATCAGTTTGTTCAGTTTCTTTAAGCGTCTGTTTCTTTAAGCGTCTGTTTCCCGTTCAGCTACCTCAACAGATGCTAAAACGGAGACCGAACTCTCCACCACGTACAGATAGAAGTTATAAAACTTTAAAGGATCTCAGCTCCCTCCTGTTCTGTCCTTTCTTCAAAATGCTTCTGTGTTGGATTTATAGTCTAACCTAGGACTACTGAGTTCGGTCCTATGAGGGCCGCAGACCTGCAGGTTTTCAATGTCTTCCTGCTCCAACACACCAGACCCAAATTAACAAGCCATTGTCCAGGACTTCATAGGTTGTTGGATCCATTTAATTTGAGTAAGGTGTGTTGAAGCAGGGAGAGCAGGGAAGTGATATGCAACAGTTGCTAAATACTGGTCAGAGGCATCTCCTGTGCTCATTCCCACATGTCTTGTTTGTTGAGGTTTTATTATAAGCAATTTGTTTAGGAACTTTCTCTTATATCCAGTGTTCTTGTAGTTTTGCAAACTGCATGTACTGTTTCAACATGCAAGATTCAAGATCTTTATTGTTATTAAGCAAGCATAACAAAAGCTTAAGCGAGCATAAAAAAATAACATAACAGGCACACACAAATGAGTAAAAATAAAGATATATATATATATATATATATGTCGCGTGGACATCGGGGACAGTCCCCCTGGACTGGCAGACTGGGGTGGTGGTCCCCCTCTTCAAAAAGGGGGACCGGAGGGTGTGCTCCAACTACAGGGGGATCACACTCCTCAGCCTCCCCGGTAAGGTCTATTCAGGGGTGCTGCAGAGGAGGGTCCGTCAGATAGTCGAACCTCGAATTGAGGAGGAGCAGTGTGGTTTTCGTCCCGGTCGTGGAACAGTGGACCAGCTCTACACCCTCTTTGGGGTCCTCGAGGGGGCATGGGAGTTTGCCCAACCAATCTACATGTGTTTTGTGGATTTGGAGAAGGCATTTGACCATGTTCCCCGGGGACTCCTGTGGGGGGTACTCCGGGAGTATGGAGTGCCGGACTCGCTTGTAAGAGCTGTCCGGTCCCTGTACGACCGGTGTCAGAGCTTGGTCCGCATTGCCGGCAGTAAATCAGAATCGTTTCCGGTGCGGGTTGGACTCCGCCAAGGCTGTCCTTTGTCACCGATTCTGTTCATAACTTTTATGGACAGAATTTCTAGGCGCAGCCGAGGTGTCGAGGGGATCTGGTACGGCGGCCTCAGGATTGGGTCTCTGCTCTTTGCGGATGACGTGGTTCTGTTGGCTTCATCGGGACGTGATCTTCAGCTCGCACTGGAGCGATTCGCAGCCGAGTGTGAAGCGGCTGGGATGAGAATCAGCACCTCCAAATCCGAGACCATGGTCCTCAGCCGGAAAAGGGTGGAGTGCTCTCTCCGGGTCTGCGATGGGGTCCTGCCCCAAGTGGAGGAGTTTACATATCTCGGGGTCTTGTTCACGAGTGAGGGAAGGATGGAGCGAGAGATCGACAGGCGGATCGGTGCGGCGTCCGCGGTGATGCGGGCTCTGCATCGGTCTGTCGTGGTGAAGAGAGAGCTGAGCCGAAAGGCAAAGCTCTCAATTTACCGGTCGATCTACGTTCCTACCCTCACCTATGGTCATGAACTGTGGGTAATGACCGAAAGAACGAGATCTCGAATACAAGCGGCCGAAATGAGTTACCTCCGCAGGGTGGCCGGGCTCTCCCTTAGAGATAGGGTGAGAAGCTCGGTGATCCGGGAGGGGCTCAGAGTAGAGCCGCTTCTCCTCCACATCGAGAGGAGCCAGATGAGGTGGCTCGGGCATCTGGTTAGGATGCCTCCTGGACGCCTCCCTGGTGAGGTGTTCCGGGCACGTCCCACCGGAAGGAGGCCCCGGGGCAGACCCAGGACACGCTGGACAGACTACATCTCTCGGCTGGCCTGGGAACGCCTCGGGATCCCTTCGGATGAGCTGGTGAATGTGGCCGGGGAGAGGGAAGTCTGGGTTTCCCTGCTTAGGCAGCTGCCCCCGCGACCCGACTCCGGATAAGCGGAAGAGAATGGATGGATGGATGGATGGATATATATATATATATATATATATAAAAGATATAAGAACACCTCTATATTTACAGAAAATTAGAAAGAATTAACATCAGACAGTAAATTTACAGGGTGGATAAAGCGCATCCTAGTCCAAGGAAGGAGGTCTGTGTTGTGTGTGTGTGTGTGTGTCTGAGAAGATGTGAATCTTCGATGTGTGTGCTGTGGAGGGTTGGGTGCATGTGTGCGAGTACTGTCGAGTACTGTAGGTGGGGGGTGTAATTATTGAACTACAGGGGGGCTGTTGCTTTCAAAAGCTCTGGAGAAGAAGCTGTCTCTGTCATGATCTGTGTTTTTAGTTTTGGATTTTCATGATCTTGTCATGTTTAGTTCTGTTTTGTTTTCCGCTTCCTGTCATTAGTGCACCTGGTTTGATTTGGCTAACTCTTTTCCCCTGTTTCCATTTATTTCTCCTGTGTATATATGTACCCCTTGGTTTAATTTATTTCCTGCCAGTCCATTGTAGTGTTCATGCCAAGCTTCCTAGTATCTTTGCCATGTTTTGTAGTCTTTAGGTTTTTTTTGTATTCATGTCAAGTTTAGTCCATGTCCTTTAGTTTAATTTTGGTTTATTAAAATTATATTCTGCTTTTTTTGCCTCCTGCCTCGTAAAGCCTGCTTTTACACGCACCTTCCACATCACGCAACTCTGATAGAATGGACTGGCCACCCACCGACCCAGCAGGCTATGCCTTCATCACTTCTGCAGAACTGGTGAGCTGGGGCATGACCCAGAGATGGACTACGTTCCTGTGAGGACCACTTTTTGGGGGTCCAGACTGCACACCTCCTGGGAGACCCACACCTTATGGGGCGGCATGGACGGCTGGGATGGCCAGAAGGAGACAATGCTACAAAAAACCTTTACAGTCTAGTCCAGGGCTACTCAATTTGGTCCTACAACCCTGCAGGTTTTCAATGTCTTCCTGCTCCAACACACTTGACTCAAATTAACAAGCCATTGTGCAAACCTTCATAGGCTGTTGGATCCATTTTATTTGAGTCAGGTGTGCTGCAGCAGGGAGACACTGAAAACCGGCAGACTGCAGCCCTTGTGCAACTGAATTGAGGAGCCCTGGTCTAGTCTGTTGTCTAGCTTAGTGGTTCCAAACCTTTTTGAGACACTACTCCCACAATGACATACGCTGATGGGGGTCAAGACCCCTAGTTTGGGAAAGGCTGGAGAAAGCTGAATTCCAAGGTATCTGTTGTCCTCCACCACCTCCAGTTCTTCTCCCACAATGTAAACACTGCTTTGTTTACTCCGTTTTCCTCTTAAAATCCACAGTCATTCCACAGCAAGCTTAAAACTTTTAGTGATACAATGATTTTTAGATTTTGCAGCCTTGTTGCTGTTTAGCCTCCTCAGGGTGGAGGTCACTTGGTGCAGCTGCAGGGTAAGAGGCTGATGCTGTGCTTCTGGTTGTAAAGGGTGAACAGTACGTCCACTACTTGGAGTGTTGAAACATGTGAAGGAGCTGTTCAAGGTGTCAGGCAGGGTGGGGTTGTGGCTGACCTGCTGATCTCTGCGCTTGTACTCTGTGATGGTCTTGATGCCTTTCAACATGTTATGCCTGTTGTTGTCATTGAAGTGCTCCTCAGTGCACTGCTTGCACCTGAGTTTTGCCAGCTTGATGCCCTTTTTCAGTTCTTTGCGAGCCCTGCTATATGCCAGTTTGTTTCCTGCACTGTAGGCTGCATCCTGGTCTTTTAGCAGGGACCAAACTGTGCTGTCCACCTATGGCTTCTTATTAGGGAAAACTGTGATAATCTTTGTGGGTAGGACAGCATCAGCGCAGAAGTGAACATAGGACAGCACAGACAATGTGTATTCCTCCAGATCAGCATCCTCTTTAAACACCCCCCAGTCTGTGTGCTCAAAGCTGTAACTGAGGAAGCCTCCTCAGTCCAAACCTGAATGGTTCTGATTCTAAGTTTGGTCCTGCAGATCAGATCAGTGTTACAGTACATCTGGTCCAATATATTAAAGTCTCTTGTTGAAAAGTTTATAAAATTTGTAGAATTTGGGGAGGATAGATTTTAATTCCACATGGTTAAAGTCCCCAGCGACAATCGTAGCCGCCTTTGGATTAGTGTTCATCTGCCCGGTGATCAGGTAGTACAGCTTCTCCAGCGCTAACTTAGCAAGGATATTTTTTTTTTGGTAACAAAGTAAAGTAGTGCATTATACTTAAAATATTGGTAACAAAGTGACTTTACTGGACAACAGTAAGGTGTTTTTCTGTGTTACTCGTGCCGTATTTGCGTTTGTGTAAAGTTCTGATCTGTTTTAAGTGGTGCGCGCATGCTGCTGCCTGTGTGTGTGCTTGCCTGGGCACGTTGCCATAGAGATCGATTTGCGTGACATAGATGATTGTGAACCAACCAAAGAGAAAGAAAAATGGAGCTGGAGACGGAGACAGGGGCTTTTGGTCAGTGGCGATATTCGCATTATTTTCAGTTCAGTCCAATTTCAGTCCAAACTTGTGGGGAAAGATCTGGGTCAGTCAGTAGAAGGTGTCCTTCAGCAGCCGACCCGCCTAAACAAGCAGCCGACCCGCCTAAACAAGCTAAGCTTTTTTCAACATTTCCTGGAGTGCAGCACCCGGTAAGACAGAAATTAACAAGCTAGTTGCAGGTTCATTGTATGAGACATGCTCCCCCTGTGGACTATTGAATCGCCCAGATTTAGAAAAATACTAGATAAAATGATGAGGAGACATTTTGTTTACAGTAAACACAATGCAGACAGGCAGCGATGATTTGGCTATTTTGCATTTGTGACCCTCCTTCTAAACTTTCCATGGCGAAACCATAACACACGCTAAACCCTCATTTGAATAATGCTGTTTGCAGCTGTTATCATTTGTGCCGACATTCTTAGTTGATCACTCACAAATCACAAACATTCAACACATGCAATCTATTTGTGCGTGCAAGCAGTTTTGCTCCCTGTATGTGATTTCGTGATCCTGTGGATCTAGCTACACTGACTGCACTCTCAAATGCTTTGTATCTGATGCGTTCCTGGTATGAATTGACCAGCCGTGGAGGTCGGAACAAAACTGTGCCACAGCGGGAATGCAGCGCACACAGTTACCCAAACAGATGCACAGTTATCATATTTCCAGTTATAGCTTCATTTCTGTAACTCCTACAGTGTGTACAGGTGTGTTGGTGTTTACCTTGGTATATTGTCATCAACTGTTGCACATCCATACAAAAAGACGATGACCCCCACCAGAGAGGCAGGAATGAGCATCTGGGTGTACAGACCCAACCAAGCAAAGTAAAGACCAATCTTCTCACCAAAATACTTCCTACAGGACAGAAAAGAGATGCAGATCATTTTAACAAAATATCCTAAAGCTGAGAAAATGTACTTCACAAAGAAAGGCACAGAGCAAGAGATAAGACAAAGTCAACACCAGACTGACTTTTACTGGTTGGAGAGATCTTAGAGAAGAGACAAAATAAAGATGGATGCTGATAAGATAAGATAAGATAAGATAAGATAAGATAAGATAAGATAAGATAAGATAAGATAAGATAAGATAAGATAAGATAAGATAAGATAAGATAAGATAGATTTGTTTTCTATATGAAAACAAATGAAGACCCTAACCCTATTTTCAAAAACCATTGGCATTGAAACAAACACAAAACAGAAACTATTTACATGTTTACTTTGTTTTTTTTTCTTTTTTTTTGCTATTTACAGTTATTTGTACTAGTATTTAACAACTATTCTCACAACCAACGCCAACTCTGCTCATTTTTGGCACCACTGTGCATCAAAAACCTGTTTTTGGTTTTATTCCAGCCATAGAGGAGCATTACTTTTGTTCTTTTCAAAAACCTTTCTTTAACTGTTGACTTGTTGATCTTTGGCTGCTCCTCATTGGACATTACCATCAATTTAAGCCACCTGATTGGTAGAAACTTTGACAGGATTTGACTTCATCATAATTTCCAGGTCAAAATAGAAGTCTCTTAGCAACACAGCACTGATCTTTTTTGATTATGAAAATATGATAAATAACAGTGTTATCGTGGATCACTCATTGTGGATTTACCATATATATAAATATAGAGTCGGTGAATAAATACTATAAATCATGGCTGAATTGTAAATCTCCTGGACGGGATGTAAATACCTGGAAAACTTCTGTAGAAGCTATTGCTCACAATTCACCCCACAGAGTTACACACTATCGTTCCAAGAAACTGTTGATGATATAAGTGTTAGCGCTGTGGGGCGCCTGGGACAAAGTTTTATGGGTTAAACTGCTTTCAATCAAAACTCTCTCCTCACATGAAGCTTTTTGTTCATATGATACAATTTACTTTCACCTCAAACTTCCAAAACCATAAGTTATTAATGGTAAGATGTACATGTCCTGTAGTTCTTGTAGGCACATGAAACCATTTGAAGATGCATATAAACACAACTTTAGAACATCATGAAACTGCACACAGAGAGAAGCAGCTGGGAGTAGAACCAGCAACCTTCCTGCTGAGAGGAGATTGAGCTGACCATGACACTACCCTGTAGCCCTGCAGTAAATATCACTATTTGAAAAGTCAGAAAAAAACAAGGAGCTCTTTCAAGATTCAGTGTTTCTTCTTTTACTCATGAATCTCAGCAAACATTGCTGTCCATGATCATGTAAAAGGTCTTCCAACATTTTAACTTAAACCCAATAAAGTCACTGATCATTAACTAACATAAGAGCGAATGCCTGTCAGTTATGATGGGCAGTAAATTACCTTAAGAAATTTGTCCTTACCGCACAAGTCCGATTGGCTGGTACTTGTAGAAGACGCTGTAGTTTGCCCACTCTTCATACAAAAGCTGTGTATAATAATGAATAATAATTAGTGGGGATGTTTTTATTTAGCCGTATTTGTCTGGTCAAATGTTATACATTAACCACTTCTAAGGTGAGACATGTCCTACCTCAGGCAAAGTTTTCCATGTAGTCTTTGAGTGAACATGCTAACGGAAAAACAGCCTGACCAAACTAACCACATATGTGGGGAGGTTTAATTTATCCTACACACAATCAGCACAATAAACTGAGCCAAGTTCATTGACTTATAAATATAAATCCTGGATAATAACAGATATGTGGTCCATGCGAGAGACATCTATCAAGTAATATTCTTACCTTTCTGTCATTAGGTTCTGCACTCTCTTCATTAATGCCTCCCTGAAAAAAAAGAGATGAAAAACAAGAGCTAGTTGTTGGGCACATAGATCACACTGGTACCATTAACCAAAACCACAAGTGTAATGACAGAAATTCACATGTCTAACATACAGAGAACTCTTCCTCTCTAACTAATGTACATGTCTGCTAAAAAAAAAAAAGATCCATCCAAGATTAGCTATAATGCTAACCGCACCACTTTCCAGCACTAGCACCACTTACATCATGAAGAGGGTAAGCTGCTGTGTATACTCCACTACCAAGAAGACTGGTGATACCTGGCAAGAAAACATAGATGCAGCTTTTAATGTGGGTTCTGCATTTCTGCTCAAATGAAGTCTAGCAGAGGAGAACCGCTTCCAGAGAGTTACAAGGAAGGAGAGATGTTGAAAGGAGACCTATGGCCATGGAGCTAAATATGTGCTCAGCTTAGTCAACCCTTCAGCATCCCACCACGGGTGTGCTTGATCAGTCCACTGCAGTTTATGACAAGTATTTAATCTTTTCTCTGATCTGTGTATTTGGCTGCAATGAAGCATTTTCATTATTCGTATGGACTTCTGCAGAAGCTTTTCCAGCTAATGTGGTTCTCGCTGTAAATGTTCTCTGACCTTTATGTGAGCAGAAGTAAATATCAGGAATCAGAAACATAATATGGAATAATCTAAATTAAACCACAAAAATATCAAAACAAAACTCATCACTATCGACGACAGCACCATTAAGGCATCTGATAGGCTACCATCATCATGTGTCACAGAAGAAATGCACTGTGGCTGGGCTTCACATGCAGTTTTATTACCTAAAACTCAGGCATGTTTTATAGCAGCAGATCAGAAAAGTATCAAATCCGATATTTTGTCTGGCTGATATCAAAGTATCAACTCCAGAGTGTCAGTCTGCTCATCCCTAGTAAATATGGTTGCATTTACAACGTGTCAGCTAGATAAATGGGATGATGAGAGAAGCAGGTGAGGTGGTACACTTGAGAATTAATGTAGAAACGGTTACTGGATGCAGGATTTTAAATAAAATTATTTATATGAAACTCCCATGTACAGATAAGAACATTCCTTTCCTCCATCAGATTGTGATGTTTGTTATCTGATTTTAACTTTATATATAATGTATATATAATTTTATATATATATATATATATATATATACACACACACACACACACACGTGTGCTGTCAGTACTTCTGTGATTATTCTCATGTCATGACTGTGCATTAAAAAACAAACTGGATGCCAGTCTGAAGTCAAAGCTGTTCAGTGAAGCTGCAGAAAGGCTAATCTGTCTATCTTAATGCTGGGCTTACATCAGAAGACTTTGAAAAGATTTGGAAAGGACTCTTGGAAAGCTATCAGCTCAGACCTGCTCACATCTAATGGCACGTGTTTAGAGTTTTAAGTCTAGCCTAGTCTCAGACTGTGAATTTTTTCTTTGGCAGTTGATATTGAACAGGGATGATCTGTCCACAGCTCCACCATCTTCTCCTCTTTCTGGATGGTTCACCTACAACGTTTCATCACTGGTTCTTGTTTGTCTTTTTATATATATATATTTATTTTTATTTTTTTTGTGTCTGTTTTTATTGTTGTTCTGACCATAGATGTCGATAATAAAGACTTCATTATATATGTCTATGGCTCTGACAGTCAGAATTCCTGATGCTGCTTTTGTCAGAGCTCATCTATTGGTTGTTGATTGTGTTTTGTCACTGTGACTTGCTATAATATCAAACACGTTTGATATTGTCTCAGACCCAAGACTAGGGAAAGACCTGGGGCGCAGAAAAGGGGGGTAAAGGGGAAGGATTCTAGGGGCCCATGACTGTTATACTAACAAAATTATTTAATACTCAATGATAAACTTACAATCACACAAACATTTTAGTTACAATGCATTGGTATCACTGAGTTTCTATGTTTTGCAAACATTTGTGAACCCCCCCATTCATTATATAATAGAAAACAATTGTTCTGAATTATTAATAGTAAATAAAAGATAGTTTGTATTTCTTTTAGACTGATTTGAATGGTTCTCAGCTATCACTGTAATGTTAGGTTAGGTCAGTAGTTTGGGACTCATCCTCCTGCTTTGCAGTAGAAACAGAGACATTTCTAGTGCAGCAGACTGGGTGACTGCTTTCAATCCGATCAGAGAAATATTTACATTTTCTAGATGTCAGAAGATTAACTAGCAACAACCATACAGCATCATATATGTTTTCCCACTAATTTAATGCTTCACCTGTGAATCTACAGATCTGGAGATAAATTAGACTTCATGTGTTGCTACATGACGGAGATAATGATGTGGAGGATTGGTAGTCAAATAAATTTCCCCTGACATTGTTGGTGAAATCACTGAAAACACCTTTAAGTAAAACAAATAGTGGGAGGCCACCAGAAATAATGATTGTGATGCTATTACACATGACATTACATCATTGGAGATACTATAAAGCTGGACTTCAGGACTTGTTAGTGATCTTGCAGGGAGAAAGCTCCACGTTGGGCTCTTGGTGAAAATGGCTGAGCAAGGGCCAGTGATTGTGAATGGGACTGCAAGAGCTTGACTCAGTAATAGCGTATCTTTATCTCTCCTTGATATCTTCTTACACAAAGTTCTACCTTTTAAAATATGATTATTTATTTTAAAGACGGCTCTCAGCCATTGTTTGACTGAATCTCCGTATTACGTTCAGTTCATATAAAACAGTAAACCATGTGAGGTCCTGCTATGTTTTGTTTCTGAGCCTACCTAATTTATTTTACCATTTGCATCTGATTTAATGATAACTCTCGCAATACAATAAATCATAAAAATGAGTGGCCATTTTGTTTTTGATGGTGTTTTAGCTGAGATTTGATTTGTTTCTCCACAGATTATAAATAAATTTCATTTCCATGGAAGAGGTTATTTTGGATTTAAGTTTTGTATTTACAATTTGTTTTGTAATTATCATGTGATAATTGTTAAAATATTTAAAAAAAAGATAGAGGGGTTTTTAAATATGAAGTAACCGTCTTGCAGCAAATAATTGAATCTAAATGAACTTCATTGTATTTTTAGTGCTTCACCCACCAAGTAGCCTGTCATGTTTTTCTTCTCTTTTCTTTTCATTTCTTTTAATATAATTTCTTTTAATGCTATTTTGATGTTCAAAATAGCATTAAAATTGCTAATTGGATGTATTACACTATTGAAATTTTCACAGTGGGGGGGGGGGGGGGCACTTCATTTTGTTTTCATGGGGCCCAAAATCTCTAGCAGCGCCCCTGGGAAAGACTGATATGAAACAGCACAGATTACTACCTTAAACCTAACGATCGAGATGACAGGAGCGCGCTGTGACTTCATTAAAACTCCTAGATTCACTAAACATGTTCAGGTTTTAGTCTGCGACTGTGAAAATCGTTTGGTGTGAGCCCAGCTTAAGAAGGATTCAATGAACAAGAACTCAGAGCCTCTGAATATCATCACTGAGCTCAGACTTTGAAGGAAGATCTTTGTCATGCAGAGACACTGAACCAAAACCAGACTTACCCATGCTGTACTTGGCCTTGCATTTAGTTCGTTTTAGTATTTCAAATACCTGGAAGGGAGTAAAAAAAAAGAGAAGTTATCAAACAACTGCTTAGTTGTCTTATAATTTTCCACTGGAATAAAAGATTTTTTTCATTTCAATCAAAACAACATCCTCTGCTGCAGAACTGAAGGAGGAGCAGGAATTGTGGGATAAAAATTTTTTTCATTCCATTTACCTTTTTATCAAAGTTGGTATAGGATTTATCTTTACTGTTGTTTTCTCTTTGTTTTTTTTCCATATGTTTTGACTTTCTGTTCTTACTGTGCAGCACTTTAATCATCTGTGGTTGTTTTAAATGTGTGTAATAAATTACATTTAGTTTAATTTCTCAAGCCTAAAATGTTCAATTTATCCATTTTGTGTTTCTTGTGTAAAGAAAAAGCCATTTTAAAAAAGAACCAGCTGCAGAATGTTCCTTGATGAAGCATCTAGCTCTGTACTGCCCCCTGCTAGTGGGGATGAGCAGGAACGTAAATGATTGGAGCTGCAAGGTTTTGAAGATAGTTTGAGGAGCTGATGGAGCAGCTAGATGATGACACCAACTCTGAGACCATGTGGCTAAAAGTGTGAAACATAGGTTTAGGTTTTTACACATTTTTTTCTTCATATTTTCTTATTTCATGATTCTGTGTGTTGATATTTTCAGTTTTGTTCAACAATGTTTACAACTCAGTCAGACAGAAATGCATGAGGACATATATATTATATTTACTTTTTGCTGTATAATTCAGAATTGATGTGTCAGCAAGAGTTCACAGAAGAGTTCAATCAAACTTGTTGGACTTACTATTGAGCTCCTGGTTTTGCTATCAAAGAAGTTTTCTTTGTCTGAGAGGTCAAACCTGTTAACACAGAAACAAACAAAGCAGATGTTATTAATACTGCTACATCTCTTGTTCTAAAGTAAATAATCTGATAAAACAACATTTCTGAAAACACTGAAAGTCTAAATGTAGACCAGATGTCTCAGAACTGTCAGAATAATGGAGAAAAGCCTGGAAATCTGGAAACAGAACATTAACATTTAAACCACAGGCCCGTAAGGGAATGAACATGATTGGTAATTTATTTAACAACAACAGGAAGTGGAGCTTTCGGGAATTGTCTCTTGGACTTGGACCAAGCTCATCCTTCTTCTGTGAGCTGAATAAGTCAGAACTGAAATAATATGAAGTGTCGGTGGAGACGCTGCCTGACGAGCTGAACTAACTTTGGGTGGAACATGGGTTTGTTTGCACTGATAGTCTTCACTAACTGCAGCTGTTCAGAATGAATAGAGCAGCTTGTGTTCTTCAACCCTGACCACTCATGAAATGACATTACATTCATATTATTCACTCCAAAGCCTATTGCTTTTAATGGGAAAGTGTGTCCAAACTTCTTCTTTTCTTTTTTTTGAACCATGCTTCAACAGAATTATTTAAACAAATAAACTCATGAAACAGGCCTGGACAAAAATGATGGTACCCTTAACTTAATATTTTGTTGCACAACCTTTTGAGGCAACCACTGCAATCAAACAATTCCTGTAACTGTCCCTGAGACTTCTTCACCTCTCAGCAGGTATTTTGGTCACTCCTCATAAGCAAACTGCTCCAGTTGTCTCAGGTTTGAAGGGAGCCTTTTCCAGACGGCAGGTTTCAGCTCCTTCCAAAGATACTCAATAGGATTCAGGTCAGGGCTCATAGAAGCCACTTTAGAATAGTCCAGTGTTTTCCTCTTAGCCATTCTTGGTGTTTTTAGCTGTGTTTTGGGTCATTGTCCTGTTGCAAGACCCATGAGCTGCGACTGAGACCAAGCTTTCTGACACTGACCAGCACATTTCTCTCTAGAATCCCTTGATAGTCTTGAGATTTCATTGTACCTGAACAGATTCAAGACACCCTGTACCAGATGCAGCAAAGCAGCCCAGAACATAACAGAGCCTCCTCCATGTTCCACAGTAGGGACGGTGTTCTTTTCTTCATATGCTTCATTTTTCCATCTGTAAACATAGAGCTGATGTACTTTGGCAAAAAGTTCCATTTTTGTCTCATCTGTCCATAGGACATTCTCCCAGAAGCTTTGTGGCTTGTCAACATGTAGTTTGGCTTTTTTATGGTTTGCTTTCAACAATGGTTCCTCCTTGGTCGTCTCCCACTAAGTCCACTTTGGCTCAAACAAGGACAGATAATGCGATCTCACACTGATGTTCCTTGAGCTTGAAGTTCACCTTGAACGTCTTTAGAAGTTTTTCTGGGCTTTTTTGTTACTGTTCGTATTATCCGTCTCTTTGATTTGTCATCAATTTTCCTCCAGCGGCCACATCCAGGGAGGTTGGCTACAGTCCCATGGATCAAACCTTCTGTTTGGTCTTCCCCAGAAATCAATTCATAAACTTCAGCTGGTACAGAATGCAGCAGCCAGAATCATCACTAGAACCCCATCCATCCATCATATCACCCCCATCTTACAGCAGCTCCACTGGCTCCCCATCACCCATCGCATTCACTATAAAATTTTGCTGTCAACCTTTAAGGCCATACACAACCTCGCCCCTCCATATTTTTCTGATCTCCTCTGTGTTGCCAAACCGGTCCGTTCCCTCAGATCCTCCTCTGCAATTCACCTCATCTTCACCCCCGCTCGCCTCGTCACCATGGGGAGTAGAGCTTTCAGCTGCTCTGCTCCTCATCTGTGGAACTCACTCCCCCCTGACCTCCGCAACTCTGATTCTATTCATTTGTTCAAATCCAAACTGAAAACACATCTGTTTAAACTGGCTTACTCACTATAATATGTACATTGTTGCAATCACTGTTTTATGTTTTTCTTGTATTTTATTTGGATTTATTCATTGTTGTGTTTTTATTGTACGGTGACCTTGAGTGTGAGAAAGGCGCCTTTATAAATAAAATGTATTATTATTATTATTTATCTTAAATTTCTGAATAATATATGCAGCTGTAGTCACAGGAACATCAAGCTGCTTGGAGATGGTTTTATAGCCTTTACCTTTAACATGCTCGTGTATAATTTTCTTTCTAATCTCCTGAGACAACTCTTTCCTTTGCTTCCTCTGGTCTATGTTGAGTGTGGTACACACCATGTCACCAAACAGCACAGTGACTACCTGTAGCCTATATATAGGCTCACTGACTGATTACAAGATTGTAGACACCTGTGATGCTAATTAGTGGACACACCTTGGATTAACATGTCCCTTTGGTCACATTATTTTCTAGGGGTACCATCATTTTTGTCCAGGCCTGTTTAATGAGTTTATTTGTTTAAATAATTCTGTTGAAAAATGGCTGAAAAGCAATGTCTGACTTTCATTGAATAAATTTCATAGAATTTTTATTTATTACTTTTGTCAGATTCAAGTTATTTCTGTGAACATTGTGAGTTTTTCTTTCATTAACCGAAGGGTACCAACAATTTTGTCCACGTTTGAATATGTCTCCATCCAAAGAAATTAGAGAGTCCCACTCTGTTTTCTCCTAGTGCTCTCATTTTTACTTTTTAACCTGATTCATTTCCCTTTTTTCTTTTTATACTGTAATTTTTCCCCAGTACTGCCAGTTAATAATAATAACAATAATATAATATAATATAATATAATATAATATAATATAATATAATATAATATAATATAAAAATAAATAAATAAATAAATAATCATCATCATTATTATTATTTATTAGTAGTAGTAGTGGTATTGGTAATGGTAAGGCAAGGCAAGGCAGTTTATTTGTATAGCACATTTCATGTACAGGACAATTCAAAGTGCTTTACATAAAACAAAGACATTACAGATATTTAGAATAGTAAAAGGCATCAACACATAATCAACACATAATCACAATAAAATAATAAATTACATTAAAATGATTAAAAGCAAGATAAGTTAAAAAAAAGTTACCGTGCAGATTTCATGCATAGGCGCATGAGAAAAGAAAAGTTTTTAACCTGGATTTAAAAATGTCTACATTTGGGGAAAGTTTAATCTCCACTGGCAGTTTGTTCCATTTGTTTGCAGCATAACAGCTAAATGCTGCTTCTCCATGTTTAGTCTGGACTCTGGCCTGGACTAGTTGACCAGAGTCTTTGGATCTAAGAGCTCTGCTAGGTTTATATTCTCTGAACATATCACAGATGTATTCTGGGCCTAAACCATTCTGGGATTTGTAAATGATCAGAAGGGTTTTAAAATCTATTCTGTGACTGACTGGAAGCCAGTGTAAAGATTTTAAAACTGGTGTGATGTGTTCAGATCTCTTAGTCCTGGTTAAAACTCTAGCAGCAGCATTCTGGATGAGCTGCAGATGTTTAATGCTCTTTTTAGGAAGTCCTGTTAAAAGACCATTACAGTAATCCAGTCTACTGGAGATGAATGCATGGATGAGTTTCTCTTGGTCTTTCTGGGAGACTAAACTTTTAATTCTGTTGATGTTTCTGAGCTGGTAAAAAGCTGTCTTAGTGACAGCTTTGATATGGCTGCTGAAAGTCAGATCTGAGTCTATCAACACTCCCAGGTTACAAACTTGGTTGGTAATTTTAAGAGCCCGAGTCTCCAGGTGTTTGCCAATGCTGACCCTCTTCTCTTTGCTACCAAACAGAATAATCTCAGTTTTGTCTTCATTTAATTGTAGGAAATTCTCCCTCATCCAGGTGTTTATTTGCTCCAGACACTGACACATTAAGTCTATTGGACTGCAGTCATCTGGTGACAGAGACACATAAAGTTGTGTATCATCTGCATAACTTTGATAACTAATGCTATAGTTTTGTAATATTTTACCCAAAGGGAGCATATACAAGTTGAACAGAAGAGGTCCAAGGACTGACCCCTGGGGGACTCCACAAGTCATGGCCACTCGCTCGGATTCATAGCTGCCGATCGTAACAAAATAACTCCGGCCTTCTAAATAGGACCTGAACCAGTTAAGGACCGCTCCAGAAAGTCCAACCCAGTTTTCCAGCCTGTGCAACAGGATTCTGTGATCTACAGTATCAAACGCAGCACTGAGATCCAACAGAACCAGGACTGATACTTGACCAGAATCGGTATTCAACCTAATGTCATTTAACACTTTGACCAGAGCTGTTTCAGTGCTGTGATGAGGTCGGAAGCCGGACTGAAATTTATCAAGATTTCCACTTTCATTTAAAAAGTCATGAAGCTGGTGAAATACAACTTTTTCAATAATCTTGGAAATAAAAGAGAGGTTAGAGACAGGTCTATAGTTGTTCATTATAGAGGCGTCTAGAGTCCTTTTCTTTAGGAGTGGCTTAATAGCAGCTATCTTTAGTGACTTGGGAAAAATGCCTGATGCCAGCGAGCTGTTAACTATCAGTAGGAGATCACTTTCTACTGAGGTAAAAACTGTTTTTAAAAAGTCGGATGGTATCATGTCCAGAGTGCATGTTGTTGATTTCAAATGCCAAACTGTTTCTTGTAGGACTTTTAAATTCACCATTTTAAATTGTGACATGACATCAGAATTATTTCCGGGTTTTAGACACAGACTAATTTTCTTGTTTGACTGTGTGGAATTAATATTTTGCCTAATTGTTTTAATTTTTTGGCTAAAAAAGTTTGCAAATTGGTTGCATTTCTCAGTGGAAAGGAGCTCTGGGCTTATCTGTTTAGGAGGATTTGTAAGTTTTTCAATCATAGCAAACAAAGTGCGAGAATTGTTGACATTCCTGTTAATCATTTCAGATAAATGCAGCTCTCTGGCCTTGCACAACTCATTGTTATAGTTACGCAGGCTTTGTTTGTACAGCTCATAGTAAATTTGAAGTTTATTTTTCCGCCATTTCCGCTCAGTTTTTCTGCATTCTCTTTTTAGGCTGGTAACCACAGTGGTGTTTCTCCATGGTGTTTTCTGTTTGCTCAAGTTGCTCTTGATTCTTATCGGTGCAACAGCATCCATTACATTCAAGATTTTCAGATTGAAATTATCCAGGAGTCTATCAACTGACTCTGCACTGGTTGTTGGTAACATAGCTATGGCCTCCACAAACTTAGCACTTGTTCTTTCATTAATGTACCTCTTCCTAACGGAGAAGCAGGTTGGTTGAACATTCTGAGTGATCAGTAAATCAAACAAAATACAAAAATGGTCAGACAAGGCCAAGTCAGTGACAGCAACAGAAGAAATATCAACACCCTTTGAAATAACCAGGTCCAGAATGTGACCTCGAATGTGGGTCGGTTGTTTAACATGTTGCCACAAACCAAACATGTCCAATATGGAACAAAATTCCTTGACATTACCATCCGTCATGTTATCTATGTGAATGTTAAAATCCCCAGTTAAGATGAAATGGTTAAAATCAGTAGAGATAACCGACAATAATTCAGAAAATTCATCAATAAAATTTACACAGTGTCCTGGACGTCTGTAGATGATTAGAAATAGGATTTTAGGAATGCCCCTTAAAATAAAACTAAGATATTCAAAAGAAGTAAAATCACCAAATGACATTTCTTTACACTGGAATGAATCTTTAAATAAGGCAGCTTCTCCTCCCCCTTTCCTCCCGTTTCGACATTTATTCATGAAACTAAAATGAGGGGGTGCTGTTTCATTAAGAACTGTAGCACTTGTGTCTTCTGTTAACCATGTTTCTGTCAGAAAAAGAAAATCTAAACTGTGAGAAATGATGAAGTCATTAACTAACAGTGACTTGTTGGACAGAGATCTAACATTTAGTACAGCTAGCTTTATGAAGTTTACACTGGTCTCTGTTGTATTCTGAGTTATACAAGGTACAGTTAACAGATTAGATCGATTCACCCCACAAGCTGACCGTGTTCGATTCCTTATTTTACTAACTAACACAGGAATCCTACTGGGTCCAGGCTTGATCTCAGAACAGCTGTCAGTAGTAGCAAAACTACAGCAAGGACCCTGAACCCATCATGGCATGTTATCTTTGTTGTGAATTCTGCTGCTCTGGGAACCTCCTCCCATGCCCTGCTCCGTCAGGACAGATGATCTAATAGGAGGATGAGGAGGGGGAGGGGGGGGAGCCCTGTATTTCTTGGTAGATGGTGGTCGCTGGGGTTCAGACCTGGATAGAGACATCCTTTTAAGACCTTGGGTGATGTGGAGAAGAGGGTCTGGTGAGGGGGGAGAGCTGGCAGTTGATCGCTTCTCTGCTGTGTCCTTCGCTCTTATCTGTACACTCATGTTTGGGTTTGCCGTCCCAACAGCATGACGCAAGTGTTCACCAAGTAAGCTGCATCCAGTTAGATTTGGATGCACACCATCAGGTCTGAATCGCTCCTTACAGTTCCAAAAGATATTGAAGTTATCAATGAACTTTATCCCATGGGTGATACATGCGTTTGATAACCATGTGTTCAGGCCAAGAAGCCTACTGAAAAGTTCAATTCCTTTACCCGCTGTAGGAATGGGTCCTGAAATGTAAACATGGTGTGCTCCCAACTGACACAGTCTCTCCAACAGCAGAGAAAAGTCTTTTTTCAGGATCTCAGAGCCAATTTTCCTCCTCAGAATATCAAAAGACCCTGTGTGGACAATAATCTTCAAACCATCTGGATGTGAAGACAGAATGGTCGGCAACATCTCTGTCAGTTCCCTGACTGATGTATCAAAAAGTGTTAAATTTTCCGTCTTTGCCATCCTGACATGCTGTGTTACAGAGTCCCCAATCAGAATTGTGTCTATTTGTTTTTGTGTGGAGGTGCCGATAGCTTCTCTAGTCCTCCTGTTTGTGGGATTTTGGCCTCTCCTCCTGGTCTGGTTAGCCCTGGGCTGAGTTTTAGGGCTATTTCTTGAATTTTGATAAATCCTTGCATTACATTCATCATCATTCATTTTAATATGACTCAACACATCATATTTATTATGCAGTGATAGTAGTATAATTAATAACCTAATGCCTGAATTTATTTGCAATTATATCAAATCAGGAAAAATACAGGGAATAGATTTAATTAATATAGAATTAACACAGAAATGTGAGTAGATAAGTATAATAAGTAAAGAAATAAATAAGTAGTTATATAAAAGGGAATAAACAAAGGCCAAAAGTAGTTATTGCAATGTACTAATATCAGTGACTAGTCCTCACTTATGTATTTTATTGAATTTATCTCATTTAAACTGAGAAAAAATATCACAATTATTCATCCATTTATGCCCTGCGACACACTGGTGACCTGTCCAGGGTGTACCCTGCCTCTCACCTGCTAAAATGCTGGGATAGGCTCCAGCTCACCCGCGACCCGTAATGGAATAAGCGGTCAAGATAATGGATGGATGGATGGATTCATCCATTTATACCGACTCATTCCAATACCAGTCGCGGATCGAACCAGGAACCTTTTTGTTTGCTAGCCATCAAACCACCGTGTAGCCCCAGTCAACGGTTCCTCCATTGATCTAGCAGGCTTCTCAGAGACCAACTCTTCCATCAAGTGTAAGTGAGTTTGCTTACAGGTGTTGTTTTTCTCTGGAGAAAGTGTGCGACAGGTGCTTGATGTTCTTCGGTCTGTTTTCTTCAACGTGAGGGTGGAGTGGCTCCAGAACTTTATGGTACAGAGAGCTGATCTTCTTCACAACCCCGCTCGACTGTTTGACTTCATACACCTGGAAGTGGAGACAACACACATGCTCAGTCCAGGATACTCTGTCAGAAATGTCACTTTTGTAGCAGAAAAAGTTATTTACCTTTTAAAAATGTCTCTAAATGTCACACAATTTTATTATTTACAGAGAGTTGATATTTCCTCAGTGTGATTAATAATCACATGAAAAAAGAGGAAAAGAAAATAGAGATAATTAAAGGCAATGCCATATAATTAAATAAATAATGCATATTCGAATGTAGAGATGGCTTAATGTAAACCATTCCGCCCTCATACACAAGTATTACCATTTAAATATTAGAAATGGAGTCATTTATATGATTTTGATTTTGAAAGGCCTGAGTCTGAGTCTAATACCAACACTCACCAACCCACTGTACCCCACACCACCACCACTGTAAAACTCCTCCTTTATTAAACCAGAAGCAGATTCTTTATTCTGCCCCCTGACCAGGACCATGACACACACTGGTTAGACGTACTTTTTTGGTGGGCATTTTCAGCTTCATCAGCTCAGCCTCTCGACAGAGAACGTTCCAGGGAGCGTGAATCTTCACGAAGCCCAGTCCTGGGATTTTGGCCTTAAAGATATTAAAGAAAAAAAGAGTTTTTTCATAGTCATTGTTTTATAAAAATAGAAAATGAACACAGGGTTACACTGTCATGTTTGCTGCTCTGCTGGGCCTCCAGTCCCTCATCAAGCTCATCTGCTCCACCTGTGGCACCCCTGATTATCACACCACCGGCACCTGTGCTCTGCCCTACTTAAACCATCTCCCGTTCATGCTTCCCTGCCAGATGGTCAGCACTCTTGCCCTGTTGATATCCAGAGTTTTCTCTTGTTTCCAGATTCCGGTATTTGACCCTGCTACAGCCCTCAGACTTCTTGAGCCTTAACCCCTTGTCGGACTGTTCATGCCAAGTGTTCTCCCGGATTTTGACCCCTTTTGGTACGACCACGGATATTCGCCTGCCCCTGCTAAGTAGTCTGCTTCTTGCCTCTCTGTGTATGACCCTTGGCTTCATAATCGCTACACCTTTGGATTGTGGATCTCCCCTGATTGTATCTGGAGTCTTTTCAGGATCCTGCGCCCTGAATCACTAAGGAACTCCCTGCCACTCCCTGCCGGACTGCACCCTGCTCCTCTCCTCCGTTCCCCGGTTTCAATAAATTATATTGTATTCAAACCTCAATCACTGAGTGTGTGGCTGAATTTCCGGGTCCTCAGGGAGACATCATTACATACACATCATATCCTACATTTTTATTACAGAATATTTCAATTTCTTGGTCACATAAGCAGCCGTACTGTCAGCGAAATATTGCCAGTAATGTGATTTACAGCTGCACTGGTGTTATTGTGATGGGACAAACACAGGTTACCTGACCAGTAGACAGTTTAATTTATGTGTCATGGTAAAATAAAGAACTTTCCACAAGAGTGAAGGAACAAAGAAATAAAGCAAGAGAAAATTTAAGCTATTAATAAAGTAAATGTTACTATATTTAGTGCATATTACTATATATTAGTTTTATATCTTTTATTACTATATATTAGTGTAAAATATGCCGTTTGCTAAGACATTGTTAAATGCCAAAAGAAGCAACGCTGCCTGTGGTCATTAAACGCTGCTTTTTGCGGCATTCAATGAATGCACGTTAAAAGCGCCATTTTATTGCGTTTTGTGCATGTACAACGTACATAAAATACAGTGTTTTCTTTTATTATAATTATACCAGCCCCTTTTTTGTACAGCCAGTAAAACTGAACCGTGATCATCCAATCAGTAAAGAATAAGAGCAGACCACCGCTCCAGTTCATCACTGATCTGAGTGTCTGCATTGTTCCAGTAATCCTGTTGTCTGCTTGTGTGCTTACATCTCCAACCAAATTCAAATGAACTGCCATGATACAGATTCAAATATAGAGAGAAATTGTTATTTGTTTTCTTAAAAAAAATAAAGAAATGAATTGGATAAGAAGTCTTTGTTCACAAATTGTTGACATACACTCATTATTGTCTGAAACCACACACTGAGCACCAACCTATGCATTACAATGAGGTAGACTAAATTTATAGCGTCTATATTTAAAGATAGTATGTATATCCGTAAATATATCACCGGCTGGTGGGGTTCCCCGTGTGGTCAAAAATCCAGGACTGATCCTAGACTGGCCAGAGAAAATGTCTGTTCCTGCCACTCATTACACTTTGGAAGATGATGTGAGACTCGGTTTAACCCACTCAGTGCTCACAGTGGGAGTCATGGATTAGAACTGCTGTGTGATCTTATAACTTTCTTGGTGACTGTGAGTCATGAACAGCAACCATCTTTGTGAAATGTAAATAGTTTATATGTGTTTACACTAATGTGTGTGTGTGTTTTTTTTTTTTTTTACTATAAATGTTTGTAACTGTGTTTAAATCGTAAACAGTTTATTAAACTTTGTTCATCATGTCACCCATTATCTTACTTTTTCTTGTTTATTTCCTGGTTTGTTGAACTCAAAATGAGGCTATGTATTGATTTCACTGCCAATTTTTTCTCCCAGCTGACAGAAGCCAACTACGAACTCTGAAATATTAGGTAATATGCATTTTGTTCACTTGGGCGTATACCAGTAAGAACAATTGCAGGACAAGTGGCAGGACATCAAGTTTAAATAAGAAGTGTTATGACTAATCAAAGCAAACCCCCACACCACCACCACCACACTTACACAATGAGTCATCAATGAATTCAACTGCAGTTGAGACCTGAACCCCTCTGGTTACCAAAATGGGTTCTATCAGTTTTATTTAAAGTGGACGTGGGTTTTCTGGTAAATCAACTTTAGCATAGCATGACTTTGTGTGTCAGTTTGTATTGGACCATGCTGAAAGCTGGGAATAGTAGAATCTGTAACAAGTCACCAGGTTTGACCACATCAGCAGTCCAAACCATAAGGTAGGAGCAGCAGTGACGACCATCGCACCAGTTCCAGCCAGTCCCCCATCCTGCACCCTGCTGATGTGAAACGTAGCCTCCAGAACGTATGTGCTGGGTAAAGGGAGTTCACCCTGAAGCTAGCTGCAGCCTCACCCAGGAGTAATCACCTCACCCCGCCTCCCGTCTTCATTTTGGAGGCAGAAGCAGGAAAGTGTTTCTGCATGAGTTTTCATGCAGGGTTACTAAACTCTGACAGAAATGTTGCTTTGAGGGAAAAGTTCAGATGGAAAGACAAAGAAAAATGACTGGTCCTGTTGGTGCAGCGTTTAGTTAGTTTAGTGCACCATAGAGAAAGTAGTAGAGAATGTAACATAATAAAAACACTTATTTTACAAACATTTTACGATTTCCATATGGAGATAAAGTATTTTAAATTTCACTTCTGATGACGTCATGACTGGTCGACTAATCGATTTTAATTGCCTTGACTAGAATGCCCATCCCTAGCCCCTGCACTGCCATTTAGTTTCCCAGTCTGTTGCTAAACCCTAACTTATTTTAATTTCTTTAAGGTTTCTCTTGGCAATGATAGTGTGAAATTCAGTCCAGTTTTCCTGTTGGGTGACTGTTTGTTAACGCATCACCCACTGCATTCCTCTAAGGTGACAGTACTTGTCTCAAGGTCAACTAATCCTGGTAAGTCTGGTTAAATGCAAACATGCCTTAAAAGCACCTCTGAACATGTTTCTCCGACATTATTTCCAATCTGTGCCCTGTTGTGTTGATGTGAATTAATACACACGTTCTTTATACAGTCAGTTTAGTACTTAAGGTTAATTTTAAAATGGTGTCTCATTTTATTATGAAATGAAGAGTACCGGATCAGACAGGAGATGAACACAACTGTCCCAACACAAACTGAACAACACGAGCCTCAGAAATGCATCACATGTGTTTTCTGCTTTCCTTGTGGCCTAAGATATGGAGACAGAACAGCTGCGTGTACAGAAACTGCTGGGAAATATGGAAACAGAATTTAGTGTTAATGATGTGCTCAGGTGTGTAACCCTGAGCCAGCACTTTAGTTATGGGCCTAAGCTGCAGGGACATATCCTGTAATGACCCAGAGAGAGAGAGAAACTGAGTGCTTTTATTTTGATAGTTGTTTTGCCTCTTCCTAGCCTTTTATTTTGTTAATCATACAAAGCAGGAACTGCACCACTGACTACACTTTATATGAAGAGCAGGTGCGACTCACCAGCATACAACTTGAGCCCTGCTTCCACTCAGTGGTTCGGTCCAGGCTGGTACGGTTTGGAAGTTTTAGAACTGTCCAGCCAGTTCAGGTAAGCGTTGTCACTGCAAGCTGGACCGCCACCGGGCATGCAAGGTTTAGACCAAATGCCTAGCGTGGCATCATATTAGTGTAAAAACAAAAAATGTGATGCTAAAAACAACAATGGAGGCCAATCAGCAGCTGCTTGGCTTTTGGTTCTTTGTACAAACGATACATGCTGCATTGTACGACCAGACCTTACTGTTGTTTGCAGCCATCCTTTTCCTCTTATCTTTCCAATGTCCAACTGAACCACGAACTGAACGGCAACATTTGTTTGATTTGTGCTTGCTTTTGTTTTGGGCAGTGATGTTTTATCGTTAGATGCCAGTAGCTCCACCTTAACCATACCGCAGCATTTTCTTATGGACCTACACCTGAAGGGGGTCCAAAAATGGCACAGTATGGTTCAGTTGTACGGGCCTTTTTTATAATGGAAACGCGCAAAATAGCGTACTGGATCCCACCGGCCTGAACTGAATCACTCTGTGGTAACGAGGCTTTGATGTTGTTTCTTTTTGCAAGCAACCAGCTAGAAGTGGGATCAAGGTATTTAATATTTCACTGTTTGTCCAAAATAGTACAGAAAAAAAAAATATATATATATTAATAATAATATTAATATTAATATTAATATTAATATTAATATTAATATTAATATTAATATTAATATTAATATTAATAATACAGGTTTTATTTTGAAATTATGCTAATATTTTTTGTATTTTAATATTGTTTTATGTTTTTATGTCTTTTTAGTTCTTATGGTGTTTCTGAGTGAAAGATGATCAAAAGGAATTTGCACAAAAAAAACAGAGACAAAATGGAACAAAAATCCGACACATTGGTACACTCTACCATTGCTTGGCTGGGTTTTCTGAATATCCCATGATGGTCCTCTCCTCACCCTGTGTCTTCATGCTGTCCTCACTTTTTTAATTTTGGGCTTCACTTTACTTCAGCAGGAATCCTGATCTGGGTTACAGTGATTCAGCTGAAAACACAAATCTAGATTTTCTTTGTGGTGACATCAACTTTATGTCAAGCTTCTGAAGCCCTTGCTGCCGAGACTTTCTTTCTATTTATGTGCTGGCATGAGTACATGTCATCCACTGTCAGAGTATCAGTTAACACCTTTCAGCGACTGACACGCATACATGTAATTTCCAACCAGGAGCATGTTTTTAAAGAAATGATCTCCCTCCAAATTTGTCGGCATTTAAAAGTGGCTATCTCTTAACATCTTGTAAACAAAACTGATGTCAGCTCCAGTGCCAGTTTGCCAGTCTCAGCATGAAAATAACAGGTAAGGCTCAGACTGTCTGCTCTGTGTCTCCTATTCATGACTTTTCTCCCCATCCTCTCTTATCCTGTATCCTGTTGATCCAGTCTGCTCTTCTTTCTTCCTGATTCTGCTGATGTCTGCAGTTTATTTCTGTTAAAATTGAGTTTTTTCTTCCTGTAAATATGACGAGTTTGCCTGAGGGCAGAATGTCACTAAAACCATTTGCCTTTTTGTTGGTTTATAAGCACATCTGTAGAATGGATTCTAGGAAGGGACGATGCACAATATGAGTGCGTCTATATAATAAAATTCCATTTAACCCTTATAGGTCTCTTTTTGTCCTTTTAGATAATGTTTTCCCTCAATTTCTGACCACCAGTCTGGTTGTTTTTCCATATTTCCATGATTTTTTGTAAGAAAGTGTTCTCTAAATTCTAATTAAATGTTTTTAAAGGTCAGCAATGACCTCTTTGACAGGTGATGAATTAGTGATGTGATGCGAATGAAAAGAGCTGACTCCTGTTTGAACCTTCTGCTCAGCGGGCAATGGCCAAGACTTTACTTTGATGGATACAGAGCATGGCCAACCTCATGCAAGGACAGACTTGGGTGTGTGTGTGTGTGTGTGTGTGTGTGTGTGTGTGTGTGGGGGGGGGGGGGGGGGGGGGGGGGGGGGGGGGCGTGTGTGTGTGTGCACTATTAAAATGAATCCTCAAACAACTTCTGTCTTTATTGTGATTCTCTTCAGCTACTCTAAGCAGTGGCTAAAGTTATGTCCCAATCCAACTCCTTTATCCAAATCCATTTTCTTTTGTTGAGAGACCTCCAGCCGACACTGCATTCAGTTGCACCAATAATCTGGATTATTTTCCCTGCAAAACATTTAGCTAATGGAAATTATGACAGCATTAAACTTTAGGAATCTACCAGAAACATTGGCTGCTGATCAGAATAGTTCATTTAGAGTCCTTGATGTAACTGCAAGTAAATCAATTCTCCTCCACAAGCCACACTTGTTCACCACTGCAGGTATATGCTGTCAACCCTATTTGTGTATATATTAAATAAGTAGTAAATTCTGGTTAACCATATATAACATATAATTTTTTTAGGCTGTAAAAACTCAGGGTGGGATTCGATTAAAAAATAATCTAATTAATTAGGGGCTATGAATCCCTGTCCAAAACTGAACAGACCTAAAGTTAAAGTGCTATTTTATGTGCTTTAACTAGCAACTCCAGTTGTTCTCTAATTAAGCGTCTACAACACATTACAGTACTTTTAACTTTTAAATGTTTTCGTCCAGTCTCTTCATTAATGAGGATAATATCTGACAGTAAGCCAGAGAGGGATCAGCCACCAGCAGCTTTGAGTCTGGACATGGAACAGAGGTGAACCTGTCCTGCATGGAGCTGGGACTGATGCACCGAGGCTGTTGAGTGTTTGGGTCGGGGTCAGAGCCTGAGTCAGCGCCTTGTGTGCTTCAAGCCAGTCTCCAAAAGTCTCCAATATCACCAGAAAAAGTTTTGTCACCAGATGCTTTGTTGAAATAAAATCGCTAAAGAGATCTGAAAACCCGCTAAATATGGCCCCGAGCTCTGACATCTGCATCGCTGTTGTCGCTGTACCGGAACTCCTGACAAACGTTCCACGGTGTTTGGAACGCAAACAGTGATTAAATGAGTTCATTCTTTCAACACAATAATTTTTTTGTAATTAATTAATCGTAATTAACGCTTTAAATTCCCACCTCTATTAAAAACACACTTTTGTTCTGATTAACTGTAGTTTGTGTGACTAACAACCATTATTTTGTACGGCTGGGTTTAAAAAGTCGATTTATGGATTTTAATCCATTCAATGGAAAAAAATACAATGTCGATCCATAAAACCCGGAGATCGATTTTTTTAATGTCCTTTCCAGTAACGTGACTTACTTACCATGGCTCGGTGAGATCTTAGCATATACAACTGGTTTTCTGTGTTGCCTCCGTCCAAAATCATCTTCTCTTGCTGAAATTACATCATGTTCAGATGTTTTCATTCACCAGTGTGGGTTACATTCATCTATCAAGTCTTGCAGCATATTACTGCTCACATTAGCAGCAAATGCTAATACCGCAGGCACTCATATTAGCAGCAAATGCTAAAAAGCCCGGCACGTTCTACAACAGGAAGTGATGTCACCATGCACATTTGTACTTTGAAATAATTCCGAGATGGTCATTTAAATTCACATTTCCTCTAAAACAGGTTTACATTTCATCTTTCTTTAATAAGTAAACAGTCTGATGTATTTATCTGATTTACGTGACGGCATGTCATAGCTGCTCTCTGTGTCCACAGCAGTGTGCACACGCACACAGATGTTACACTGATAGCATCATGTTGTCATGGCAACATACACAGCTGAACAGGCTAAATTTACCATCACTGAAGGAATTTTTCGTATCATGGGTTTAAATGAATCCAGTGTTCTTTGTAAAATCAACACGTTATCTCACATCTGAACTTTAAGAATATTTAGAGCGACTCCACTGAATGAAACAGTTTCTTCGGGACATTTAAAAAGTTTCACTTTTTTCTGTCTTGTGGGTTTTTTTTTATTTTATTTTTTTCTTCCATTACAGCATTACTGACTCTGAATCTGGGGAAACACTGTATTGTTCTGGTATTTAAAAAATGCACGTAGATGTATCAGATCAGATTATTACAGTAATCTGATTACTCCCAAATAACTGATTTTGATAGTCACGTAAAAAGACCGTTTTATAAAATGAGTTATCTGAGAATGTCTTTAATATTCAAGAAAAATAGGTGGTCTTACATAATTTGTTGTAAATGAACTGATATCAAAATAATCTGCTGTGAATTTAATCGAATCAGTTCATAATTATTAGTGACGACACCCAGCCCAATTATTTTGTCATATATTGTAGCAAATAATAGGGAATCCTTGAATAGTCCAGGAAATTTCCTTCGATGCCAGTGATCAGTATAAAAACAGTGAAGAGTGGCTGCCAGAGAAACAGAGACAAAGGAGCTGAAGATAAAGATTGTTACATACTTCGCAAGAATCGAGAACTTTGTTCTTGTTCTCGAGGCCACAAGAACAAGAAAAAAGTTTGTGTTGGTCTGGTCAATTCATACTTCAAAAGAAGCTTCTTCCTTGATGAGGAAGGGGTCTGTATCTTGTCGATCCAGTCTGTGTTTTTTTGAGCAATGAACAGCTGACCTTTTTTACGTCTGAAAGAATTTTGGCCACTGACAGCCACCGTCCATTCACAACCGTGTATGGCATTTGAAGCCATTGCTATGCTGTTCTTTACCAATAGATGTTAGTAATTCTTACCCACTGTACCTTTAAGCAGATCAAACCACCTGAGCAACATAATGCAGTAACAACTGCTCACTAGGTGGCGATATTTCCTGAAACGACCACTCAACAATAAGAAAGAAAAAGAATATCCGGCTCATTCATTGGCAAGGACCAAAATGGCTGTTAACCACAGGTAAACAATGGAGCATTGTTTTTATTTGAGTGTTTAAAGCTAAGACTGCACGGTGGTGTGGTGGTTAGCATTGCTGGTTTGTGCCTCAGCTGGAAGGGTTCTAGCCGAGGCGCCCACCTTCCACAGACATGCATGTCTAGGTTACTTGGCTACTAAATTCCCTACAACTGAGCGTGAGTTGTTTGTCTCTCTGTGTTGGCCCTATGATGAGCTGATGACTTGTCCAAGGTGTACCTGATAATTGCTGGGATAAGCTCCAGCTTCTCTGCGACCCTGAATTGGAGAATGAATGTTTAGACCTAATACCAGAATCTATCCACTATGAACAGCAGGAGAGGCAGTAAGATATCCACCATGTTGTTCTCCTTCTCTCTTTGGTTCACTGGATGGGTCATTTGCTTTTATACTGCAAGCAAACTGGAGTTCACAATATCATCAGATATTATGAAACATAACCCTCCGGTTTTCTCTTCTTTGGTCCACACCTGAGTGCAAATGCATGTTCACACTGCTCCAAATGAACCATACTATCTTTGGAAGTGGACCAAACTGCGACAGTATGAATGTGACCTTATTATTCGTGTATATAAGTATGTTTAGCTTACTACAAAGAAAAGTCGCAATAACCTTAAAAAAAAAGTTCAAATACAGAATTTCTTTGCCAAGATCTTCACATGAAACACTTTCAGGGCTGCTCAAGACTGCAGAAATGTATTGTTGCTCCATTGTGTACTTGCAGTCGTTTTTTAATCCTGGCCAATCAATGAGCCGGATTTTCAAATATGAAAACTCACTTCTTCATCCTTTTCCAGCTCTAGCCCCATCTCCTTCAGTTTTTCTTCAAACTCCTCCCTCCTCAGAGCTTTGTGGTCCTCGTGGCTGTTGATTGGTTCTCCCAGAGAGCCCATTTCCACATCAGCTCCTGGCGGTGATTGTGATGAAGATGAATCTGTGACCCTTTGAGCTCGATGGACTTGGATATGTTCAGCTTGGCTGTGGGAAGCGTGGCGTAGGCTGCGGGTGAAAGCGTTTTCAGCCAGACGATGGACCGCCTGTCGACTGGAGCGGCCTCCACCCGGCTTCTTCACAGGGTAGGTGAGAACATAGTCGACACGCCGCTGGCCGTCCTGGAAGAACAGTCCATGATGGCACAGAGTGTTTTCCTCTGGAGTTAGAGCCTTCAGCAGCTGTACAAACACACATGGAGACAGATAGTGAGGATTAAGGAGTCAGGATCACATTGGAAGCTCTTTTTTCCTTTTTTTCTTTTTTTTTTTTTCCTTTTCTGCTTAGCCAGCAAAAAAAAATCTATGTAAATTCAGCATTATGAAGGTTGGCTAAGTTTAGGATAATTAAAAGACTATTAATTTTCCCAAAAAGGAGAAAACCAGAGGATAGCATTCCCAATTCCTGGAATTAGTAAAGTAGTCTTGGGAATTACTGAAGTAGTCCTAAGAATGAGTGAGTTAGTCCTAGGAATGAGTAAAGTAGTCCTAGGAATTAATAGAGAATAAAGTAGTCCTGAGTAAAGTCATCTTAGTGTAACCGGGCGGAACGAACGTAACCGGAAGGAGCCGGAAGGAATAGGCGGCGTACTTCCGGGTCGGCGAACGGCGCACACACCGGCTTGTTTGACGGCGGCTATAAAAAGACAGCTAGGACGCCACGGTAGTAGGTTCTTGGCATAGTCATCCGCATCTGGTTGTGTCGTGCACCCCTGGCTCGGTAGGTGGACGATTTTAAGTGTGTTATAATTTGTGTACAAAACAGCATGCTGAGTTGCCTTCTCTCCTGCCGGTGTAGGCACCGTTTCAGGGTCCAGGTGACTCATTGCCACACGAGTGGAACGCCCTGCAGAGATAGAAGGTATGGCGTCTCAGCCGTGTGTTTTATCATGTTTTATTGTTGTGAATAATGGTTCCTTTTCTTCTCTTTTATAAAGACGGGTGTATCACAGGAGGGCTTAGGGTTATTCCTGCCTCCTGTCTCTTGCTGAAAAGGTAACTGTGTGTGTGTGGCAAGCTTGGTGTGGCACCTGGAGCTTTTATTAATTGTTTGATTTTGTTTGTTTTGTAGGTGCCAACATCCTCGCATTGCCGTTTTGTTCTGGGTCTTTTATTATTAGTTCTTTTAAAGTTATTTTTATGGATTAATTGTTGTTTCTATTATTTGCCGTCCTTTTACTAATACATATCCGTTGTTGTGTTCCCCTCAGGATACTGATTTTAGCTGCTACCAGCGGTTGGCGTGGAGGCCCCGCAGTGGCGCCAACAGACAGGATTGGGAGTGGTGTGAGGTGGCCCAGCACTGCTTCGTTTGTATTGGTTTTTACCTTCTTTTTGATTATACATAGGTTGCTGTGGTTTTTCTTAAGCTTAATTTATTTGGTTTTAACTGCATGTTGTGTGTTAACGAAGCAGCTTGGGCCCGCACAGTAGTCCCCCTCCACTGTGATAGCCCTACCTGACTGTTGCTGCAGCCAGTAGAGTGGTGCCTCCTCCCCTGCTGCTGTAGGTCAGGGTTGTACCTTGCTTGTATGTGTTTCTTTGTATTGTAATAAACTTTGTGATCCTGAGGGGACCAGTTGCCTCAGCCCATCCTTCTTTACTCAAACAGGATCCCACATCAGTGACTTAAGTGCTCTCGCTACAGAGGGAGAGAGAGAGAGCCATTGTTCTCCCGGTCTGGTTGGACCCCCTTTAAATAGCATTAGCAGAAGAGCTGCAGAGCACGCTCGGTCACAATCTGGCGTTGTCGGCAGGATTTCCCGTTTGGAGTGTTTTAAGGGGGCTGGCAACAATCGGAGTATTGGTGGAGGCAAATTTTTTTTTGAGATAATTTATTGTGGAACAAAACGGCAGTGCAGGATTAACGGATCTCTGGGACGAAGGGTGACGACTGACGACCTCTAGGGGGTACGACCCTCCCTCCCCCTGGTGTCACCCGCCCACCTGCCTCCTACCTACGGCCATGGAGGACGATGTTCAGCAGCTGAGAGACTTGGTTCAGGCGCTGCGTACGGAGAATGAACAGCTAAAGCAAACACAGGCCCCATCGAGCGCAGCAGCTAGTAATGCTGGCCCGAGTGGGGTAACTAACTCTGTGAGACATGATGGCCCTCCTGGAGTGCAGAGGGTGCTGTACCTTCCTCGTGAGAGGAGATGTCCGATCTTTAGGGGATCATCTGGGATCCCGGTGGAGGATTGGATAGAGGAGGTGGAGGCTTCCCTCAGAGCTCGCCACTTGGAACCAGTTGATCAGGCATATTTTATATATGATCATCTGGAGGGCGAGGCTAAGGAGGAAATCCGGTATAGGCCTAGGGCTGAGCGGGAGGATCCGGAGGCCATCTTTGCTGCACTCCGAGACTTGTACGGCTGCGCACAGTCCTATGTGGCTTTACAACAGGGTTTCTTCTCTAGGAGACAGCACCCAGGGGAATCCTTCCAAGAATTTTCACATGCTTTGTACTGCCTTATGGAGAGAATTAAGCGTAGTGCTTCGGGTAGGACCATTGACGCGCCGGTTCTATTGAGAGATCAGTTTGTGGAGCATGTGCTGGACCCGGGTTTACGCAGAGAGTTGAAAAAAATGGTACGGCAGAACCCGGGGTCCAGCCTTTTGGACGTCAGAGCGGAGGCTATCCGCTGGGAAAGTGAGGGGCGATTCGAGGCTCCGAGGGGTGGTGGTCATCCCACCCCTTCGGTTAGTACAATACGGTCATGGAGCACCGAGGGCCCCCCACGAATAGACAAGAAGGATGATGTCTCTGAGTTAAGGGAACTGTTGGTGAGACAGCAGGAACAGATCAACCAGCTGACACAGAGCATGCTTGCCCTGCAGGTGGCCTCTGGGCCCCCCCGTCGACAGAAAAAGATCAGCACTATGATATGTAGGCGTTGCCAAGGGCGTGGCCATTATGCCCGAGACTGTGAGAATGACCTTGTCAGACCCCAGGTACTGCAGCCTGAGACACTACGCCGTCAAGGGGTTGTTGCAGGTATTCAGGAAATGAGGGGACTGGTCCCTCCCGACTGTCCCAGTCGAATGCCGAGAGGAGAGGAGACCAATTCAGCCATGACTGCTGCGTCGGGGCCCAGTTTGGTGGCCCCTTGTCCACAGGTAATTGTCCAGTTAGGAGACGTCACGGCTAACTGTTTGCTAGACACAGGGTCGATGGTTACTACGGTAACGGAAAGTTTTTTTTCTAAGCATTTTCAGTCTGTTCCTAGACCCTGCCGTTGGTTACAATTACGGGCAGCTAACGGACTTGAAATACCCTATTTAGGGTACGTGGAGTTGGACGTGAAGGTCTTGGGGAGGGTGGTTCCGCGCCGAGGCATTTTGGTCGTAAAGGACCCGCCGGGGCCAGGGGTTCCGGAGACGCCGGGGGTACTAG
The DNA here is from genome assembly GCF_017639745.1 of Melanotaenia boesemani. NCBI lineage: Eukaryota > Metazoa > Chordata > Actinopteri > Atheriniformes > Melanotaeniidae > Melanotaenia > Melanotaenia boesemani. The sequence continues at coordinate 3,838,782 of NC_055691.1, read as the reverse complement.
GAATGAACGTGATCAGGGAGTGCTATCAGGAATTGTTTAGCCAGCATGGTCCTGATTTGTTTGATCTCCCAGCGGTTAAGCAAGCTCCCTTGTGGCAACAGGCTTTGCAACAATGCCATTTTGTCCAGTCGGACCCCCGAGGTCCCCACTTTGGCCCAGCGCGTGTGAGGGGAAAGCGGCCGGTGGTTATCCCCGGGGGCACGGTAACGTGGGTTACGGCGACATGCTCCTCGGTGTTTAATGAGCAGGCAGCTTCGGTGCTAATCGAACCACTCGGACCGGACCAGTCCTTGCCTGCGGGAATATTAATATCGCCAGCGATGGTAACGGTGGACAAAGGTGTGATACGGCTGCCGGTAGTGAATGTGGGCGAGGTAGATGTGACCCTACAACCCCGTTCTATATTGGGGACCGTAAGCACCGCGGAAATTGTTAGTTTACCAACAGAGATTTCCTGGGTGGAACAACAAGGAAATAGCCTTACGGCTACGGTTTCTGCACAGGAGGTCAGAACTGGGGTTGTGGAAGGACAGATTAGTACGTTGGATTTAACGGCACTCTCGTCACAAGATCAAGAAAAGGTTAGGACACAGCTGTTAAACCGTGCGGCGGTCTTTGCTACATCCGACCTTGATTTAGGGTGCACTAACCTGTTGGCGCATGATATCCCCCTTCTTGACGAGGCGCCGATCAGACAGCGCTATAGGCGGATCCCCCCATCTGATTATGACGAGGTGAGGGCGCACATACGCAAGCTTTTGGACAGTCAGGTGATTCGGGAGAGCTGTAGCCCTTATGCTTCCCCTGTGGTACTGGTTCGAAAAAAAGACGGCAGCCTGAGGCTGTGCGTCGATTATCGGTTATTAAATGGTAAGACCCGCAGGGATAGTTTCCCATTGCCAAGGATTGAGGAGTCCTTGGATGCTTTGTCTGGGGCAAAGTGGTTCTCAACGATCGATCTGGCTAGTGGGTACCATCAGGTCCCCGTGTCCGAACAAGACAAAATGAAAACGGCCTTTTGTACTCCTTTCGGCCTGTTCGAGTTCCAGAGAATGCCGTTTGGGTTATGCAACGCACCGAGTACATTTCAGCGACTGATGGAGAGGATGTTTGGCGACCAACATTGTCGCTCCTTGTTACTGTACCTTGATGATATAATAGTGTTTTCCTCAACTGTAGAGGAACACCTGGATCGTCTGGATTTGGTGTTGAGTCGTTTTCAGGAGCAGGGCCTGAAGGCCAAGTTGGAGAAGTGCCGTTTTTTTTCAGACACAGGTACAGTACTTGGGCCATGTTGTTTCGGCAGACGGGGTTTCCACTGACCCCAGGAAGGTGGCCGCGGTGGCGGAGTGGAAGGTCCCGACCAGCGTGGCAGAATTGAGATCCTTCTTGGGGTTCGCCAGCTATTATCGGCGATTCGTGGAAGGGTTCGCCATGTTGGCGGCCCCCTTACACAGGTTGGTCGCGGCAAAGACCGACAAAAAGCGGCCCCGCAGTAGTTTACTGGGGGATGGCTGGTGCCCGCAATGTGACCAGAGTTTTCAGGAACTAAAGAGGAGGCTGGTCTCTGCCCCGGTGTTAGCTTATGCTAATTTTAAGTTGCCTTTCATCTTAGAGGTGGATGCCAGTCACGTGGGTCTGGGAGCCGTCCTGTCACAGGAACAGGAAGGAAAAACGCGTCCTATTGCCTATGCGAGCCGGAGTCTCCTTCCAGCTGAGAAGAACTATAGCTCCATGAAGTTGGAGTTCCTGGCTATGAAATGGGCAATGACGCAGAAATTTCGCGAGTACCTCTTGGGCCAGAAGTGCGTGGTTTGGACGGATAACAACCCACTTAGCCATGTGAACACTGCTAAGTTGGGAGCAACTGAGCAGCGGTGGGTAGCAGAACTTGCGGTGTTTGATTATGTCATCAGGTATCGCCCGGGACGCACCAACCGTAATGCGGACGCTCTGTCCAGGCAGCAGACGCCCTTCCTGGAGGCTGCAGCAGTGCCGGAGCGCCTAGGGACGATGATACCAGAAATGGTAAGAGTTGCAGTTTCCAGTCAACTGATAGCCATTCAACATACGGTGTCTTTTGTCCCAGAGAGGTCCTCCGAGGACCTGGTTGCCCTGCAAGGAGCAGATGGTTCCATCAGAGTGGTTCTGGACTATCTGCAGCAGAAACGAGCTCCAGGCCCGTTAGAGAGACAGGAGCTCACGCCGGATGTGTTGGGGCTGTTGCGACAGTGGGACCGGTTGAGCGTAAGGAAGGGGTTGCTGCACCGAAGCTATAGTCGACCTGATGGTGGCGATTGCGTTCACCAGTTGGTGCTCCCGGAGAGCCTGAGAGAAGAGGTATTCCAACAGCTTCACACGTATCATGGACACCAGGGCATTGAGCGCACCACGGAATTAATCCGCCAGAGGTGCTATTGGCCTGGGATGGGGCAACAGATCAAGGACTGGTGTCAGCGGTGTGAGCGGTGTGTTTTGGCAAGGGACACCGGGCCACAGTTGAGGGCCCCTATGGGGCACTTACTGGCGGCCAGACCGAATGACATTCTGGCAGTAGATTTCACATTAATGGAACCAGCTAGGGACGGTAGGGAAAATGTGTTGGTACTGACCGATGTGTTCTCAAAGTTTACTCTGGCCTTTCCTACAAGGGACCAACGGGCGCCCATAGTGGCTGACATCCTGGTTAAAGAGTGGTTCTATAAATACGGAATACCAGCTAGACTGCATTCTGACCAGGGCCGGAACTTTGAGGGGGAGATAATCCGCCAATTGTGCGCCATGTACGGCGTGCAGAAATCCAGGACTACCCCGTACCATCCCCAGGGTAACGGCCAGTGCGAACGGTTTAACCGGACGATGCACGACCTCCTTCGCACCCTGCCCCCCGAGCAAAAACTCTCGTGGCCGGAACATCTCCCGCAGCTGCTCTTTAGTTACAATACAACACCCCACCAGACTACAGGATACTCCCCTTACTCATTGATGTTTGGCCGTGAGCCGCAGTTGCCGGTCGATTTCCTATTAGGACGGGTTGAGGAGCCAGTGAGAGGAGAGGTGTGTACGTGGGTATATGACCATCAGAAGAGACTGCAGGCAGCGATAGAGAATGCTAGGGATAGAATGAAACGAGTGGCTATGCTGCGTAAGGAGCGAGCCGATAAGCGAAGTGAGGATGGTGTTTTACCGGTGGGGACGAAGGTGTATCTTCGAGATAAGTCACACCGTGGGCGGAACAAAATACAGGATGTATGGGCCCCCGATGTTTGGGAAGTGGTCACCTCGCCTGATCAAGGGGGTCAGGTTTATGGAGTTGCTCCGGTGCATCGGCTGACAGAAGTACGATATGTACACCGCACCATGGTAAAACCCGTGCCGGTCATAACCCATCCCGCTTCCCTAAGAGAGGTGGAGAATCCCCCAGTGGGACCTGACGCAGAAGATGGGGTATGGGTAGCCGTTGAGCAGATGCCACCCCCTGACCGGGGATTGGTGCCCACAGAGGGGGGCGAGGCCGCTGGGGGGGTAGCAGTGACAGCATCACCGCTAGAGGAGTCGGCAAGAGGCTTCCAACCCCAGGCCGCCCTAAGGAGATCTGCCAGATCGACCGCTGGGAGACATTGTAATCCCCATCGGTTGCCGATTTCGGCAAGTGGGGGTGGGACGGGGGCTGCAGCCCTTTCAGTTGCCGGGATGACTAATTCGGCAATAGCATGGTTCAGGCCTTGGATGTAAAGAATTGTCGGGTCGCCAATTCAACAGCTGGGGGGTGGATGTAACCGGGCGGAACGAACGTAACCGGAAGGAGCCGGAAGGAATAGGCGGCGTACTTCCGGGTCGGCGAACGGCGCACACACCGGCTTGTTTGACGGCGGCTATAAAAAGACAGCTAGGACGCCACGGTAGTAGGTTCTTGGCATAGTCATCCGCATCTGGTTGCGTCGTGCACCCCTGGCTCGGTAGGTGGACGATTTTAAGTGTGTTATAATTTGTGTACAAAACAGCATGCTGAGTTGCCTTCTCTCCTGCCGGTGTAGGCACCGTTTCAGGGTCCAGGTGACTCATTGCCACACGAGTGGAACGCCCTGCAGAGATAGAAGGTATGGCGTCTCAGCCGTGTGTTTTATCATGTTTTATTGTTGTGAATAATGGTTCCTTTTCTTCTCTTTTATAAAGACGGGTGTATCACAGGAGGGCTTAGGGTTATTCCTGCCTCCTGTCTCTTGCTGAAAAGGTAACTGTGTGTGTGTGGCAAGCTTGGTGTGGCACCTGGAGCTTTTATTAATTGTTTGATTTTGTTTGTTTTGTAGGTGCCAACATCCTCGCATTGCCGTTTTGTTCTGGGTCTTTTATTATTAGTTCTTTTAAAGTTATTTTTATGGATTAATTGTTGTTTCTATTATTTGCCGTCCTTTTACTAATACATATCCGTTGTTGTGTTCCCCTCAGGATACTGATTTTAGCTGCTACCAGCGGTTGGCGTGGAGGCCCCGCAGTGGCGCCAACAGACAGGATTGGGAGTGGTGTGAGGTGGCCCAGCACTGCTTCGTTTGTATTGGTTTTTACCTTCTTTTTGATTATACATAGGTTGCTGTGGTTTTTCTTAAGCTTAATTTATTTGGTTTTAACTGCATGTTGTGTGTTAACGAAGCAGCTTGGGCCCGCACAGTAGTCCCCCTCCACTGTGATAGCCCTACCTGACTGTTGCTGCAGCCAGTAGAGTGGTGCCTCCTCCCCTGCTGCTGTAGGTCAGGGTTGTACCTTGCTTGTATGTGTTTCTTTGTATTGTAATAAACTTTGTGATCCTGAGGGGACCAGTTGCCTCAGCCCATCCTTCTTTACTCAAACAGGATCCCACATCAGTGACTTAAGTGCTCTCGCTACAGAGGGAGAGAGAGAGAGCCATTGTTCTCCCGGTCTGGTTGGACCCCCTTTAAATAGCATTAGCAGAAGAGCTGCAGAGCACGCTCGGTCACATTAGGAATGAGTATGGTAGTTACTGGAAGTAGTTAAGTAGTCCTAAGAATTAGTAAAGTCATGTCTGATGAAGAACTGTACTACACTAGAAAGTTAAAAAAAAAAAGTCTCGTAACATTTGCAGCTCTAAAGGAGTTTTATTTAGCTGGCTGAGGGAAAAATGGCTCTTTGGATTGGAAAGGTTGCACTAAATAAAAAAGAAAGAAAAAACAGATTTAGCAGCAGTTTTCTCTTAAAGCAGCAACAGTTAAAATATTTCTTAATATATACAAAAACAAATATTTATGAGAAAGAAGGATGAAATGTTCAGGATTTACTAACTAAAAGGTAAAATGTCAGCAGGATGAATTTAATGATGTGAAGCTGCTTCCTTCTAAACACAGAAGGAACAATATGTGATGAATATCAGCGTCAGGTGAACAGACAGAAAGCAGGATTAGAATCTTACAGTTTCTAGATGGTGAGGAGAGAGAAATATTCACAATATGCACAATAACTTCCATCCATGCACCTTCACTGCTTCATTATCCAGATTTCTGGCCTGTAATTTCTCTTAATTTTGCATTTCTATGACCACCAAACACAGATAAGACAACAAACAATTAGAGATCAGGTACACAAAGTCCGAAAAAATATGTAAACACAAATTATGGCTTCCCTTCCATCTGACGTGTGAACAAGGACAAACGACTCCTCTACTGAAAGAACACATCTAACGGATCCAAAACTGAAGTTTCAGCTCGCTATGACCAAGATTTACCAAACCAGAGGCAAAAGAGGGCCCAATTTATGCTTCACATTTGTAAAACATGGTCATTAAATGTCTTACCTTTGCTGTCTTGTCTCAAAACTTATATCCACCAGGATAAAACTGAATTTAATTAAAAGAAAAAAAACAATGCATTTCTCATTGTTTGCAGTTTCCCGTCCAAAAACGTTACAATTTTCTGCCCATCTGCATGAGTTTTTACAGACAAAGAGAAACGTTGGTTCTTTTTCTGCTTTCTTAAGTTCCAGACAGAAAACATCTCTTCTTTTTAATAAAAGTAAAAACAAAAAAAAACTGCATTGATGCACAGAAAAAAAAAAAAATAAATAATGGGATTAATTAATTAATGCTTAAATAACATTAACGTGCCCAGTCCTATTTATTCTATTTATTTATTGTTTGTCTATTTGATTTGTTTAGCTGTTCCTCTTCTTTTGTAAGTGTGGTCATTATTGTTGGTTTTACTTGTGTCCATTTGTTACTTTAGAATTGAAAAATAATTTTTTTTTAAAAAATAACATTCATCTCGTGTAGTTTTTATCCATTTTAGATCCTCTACATAAATTGTGAACAGTTTAAAAAGACAGACTGTCAGATTTTAGGAGTGATTTATGATGTCAGTATAACTGAAAACCTTTTACATCAAAGAATGTCTTTCTGTAACAAAAATGTTTATTAATTAAATAAAAAATAAATTATCTTCTTTTTCCAGTCGCCGTATATTTACCAGAAAGTGTCAGATAGTCTGTGAATTGTACTTGCATCAAGTGCATCATGTTTATCAGGTTCAAAATGAGCTGATCTTCCATGAAATGTTAATATGTCTCAGTTTCAACATCTGATTTGCTGTTTGTGTTCTTTTGGTTATAAAATATGGGCTGATGAAAATTACAAATCATTAAATTCTTTTTTAACTAAATTTGACAAAATCTGATTTTTTTTTTTAAATGGGGCTATGTTGCTGCTATATATTGGGTTAAGATGTTTTTTTTTAATGTAAAGTACTTTGTGTTTTAATTACTGTGTATAAAAAATATATGGTACATTAGATTAGTATATAGTTTTTTTTAATACAGTTGTAAACTGTTACAACATCTTAAATTTACAAAAGAAGATGATCACAGAGTGATGTCTCTGGACTTTATCCTGGACACAGATATAATCTTTGTTAATTTGTGATCTCTGGAGCTTGTGCAGCAGATGCATACCGTAGTAGGAACAGCAGTTATAATGGCTGCCGTAGTTCTTCCAAGAAACTCTATGAGACATAAATAGTGCGTGAATTATGAGCCGTGTCATGACCTCAGCCTCTTACATTATGAAGTCTACTTATAACGTCTGGCTACAGGTCTGAGGGAATCTTTCTACAGATCAAACTACGCAGTCATTGCCAGTTTTGTAAGGGGACCACAACCACCCAGTTTAGATTTGTTTTTTTGTTCATTCTGAATTGGATCCAGTTCAGACTCTGATTTCAACAAGTCTTTTCACATTAATTCTGTAGGAGAAAAAAAAAGCTATGTTTGCAAAAGCAATGCTTCTCTTAGACTGAAAGCTGATACGTTGGTTTAATTAGATTTAACAATGTTGTCTCATGTAAAGTATGAAACCAGTGTCTGATTTTAGGTTAAAGTTAAGCAAATAAGTAGGATTAAAAGGTTAGACCTTCAGAAATTGTTTGATTGCTCATTCACACGTGTCTGTTGGTCAGATAAAGTGTAGAATTGGGTTGAGATTGTAGCAATGTATCTGCATCAAAATGCCTGAGTTTTCCCGATTATTTTCCATTGCATAAACAGCTGCGCGGTCCGTGCTCTTTATCAGCAACGTCGCTGCTCTAAGTCCCACCTTATTACCCATTTCAGCTGTTGTGATTGGCTCTACTCTTTTGTTTCTTGCTAACGTGGTTGGTCTGTCCCCACTGTGACTTACTTTGTTAAAGGAGCTAGCGCCTTTCTGGCTGCGTTAGCTTAGCGGTGCTAACAGTGGCTTCAGTCGCAGTAGAAATTTATGGCACAAAAAAATTAGTTTCCAACTGCTGTTGAGTCATTAATAATGGTGATAATAATCATAGTTGTAATAGCTGTTAGGTGACTAAATCAAGCTGCAGAGAGTTCAAAGAGGAGAGGAGAGAAGATGATGATGATGACGGTGAGCTTTAGTACTCAGAGTTGTGACTTGGGCTACATAATTAATTTAAATCTAATAAAAGTCATAATATATCATAATGTAATGTTTACCTGACCTTCAAATAAAATTATACAGACTAGAAATAGATGTTTGTTTAATACAAATCTCTGCAACAATGCATCATTATAACTGTATCAGGTTTTTAAATGCTGACTAATGACAATGAACAGAATTTCTATGCAAATGCAGTCAAAATGATAACAGATTGTCTTTCAGGTTTATTGCAGCTATAAAGATGATGAAGTACTTGGTAGAAATGGTTTATAATTCTATCAGATAACAGGCATATTTGCTGTAATGATTTCATTTTAAGTTAATAAATTTAAGTAGTGTGTGATTAAAGTACATTTCTGTGGTGTTGATGACTACAAACTACGTTTTTCTCTGGACAGTACTGTTGTGAAACAAATATGCCATCAGATGTCTTCAAGTCATAAAATTACAGTAATCATTAAGTAAAACAACTCTTGATTCAGTTTAGACAAATAACAATAAATAACCATATCTTCATCCCTGAATTGAATATTTTTCATTATAAATCTGCTTGTCCAGATGTCCTATCCACTCTATTAAATGATAATGCAAATTAACACCTAAGTGCAACAAGGCACTTCTTCCAGGAATGTCTGTGTCAGAACCAAACCTGCACCCTTGACCAGATACCTGCAGGATAGTGGCCATTGAGGACTGGATCTGGGGCCTGTTCCAGAAAACAAGGTAAGTCTTACCTCCAATTTCCATCAGGTGTGTGTGAGCTGCGTTATGGCTGCACCATGGCTGCCACAGCTCTTCACAACCATTTTAGTCAATGGTTTGGTCTCCACTGGGCGCACTGGGCTGCATGTCAGAAGCATCCCAGAAGCACCTTGTTGTGGCTCCTTGTTCCGCTAAACATACGCACCAAGTCTATTGTTGATGGCGCATGCGTCCAGAATGCATCAAGCTCAGCAGTTCAGAAAGGGGCAGACAGGAAATCAGACATGGGAGCAGTATAAAAGTTTCCAGTAATTTTCACAATAAAAGCCCCCATGCAGATTTGTGCTCGCTGAACCATGTAAATATTATGCCATTAATTGGTAAGGGGGGTCATAGTATTTTTATTTTTTTTTTTAACATGGACTTGAGACGTTCATTCTGGAAGTGGAGAATCACAAGAATCTCTAAGTCTCCTGTGATTTCGTGATCTTGCGGATCCAGCAAGGTGGACTGCACTTGCAGACTCCCCACCGGGAGCATCTGACATCCTCCCAGTGAGGATTGACTCACCGTAGAGGTCTGGAACAAAACCGCAGCGCACACGCACCTGGTGGAAATTGGGGGTCATTCCAAATATGTTGCCATGGTAACTGATTCCATGAAGTGAACCTCCTCGCTAACAGGTTCACCATAAAGAAACCCTGAGTTTCTACCTGTCTCCTCTCACCTGAAGCAGCTGTGAAGCTGAAGATGCTGTGAGAGGAAGCTTTAAGGCCACAGACTGGAATGTCTTCTGCAAACCACATGGAGGTGACATCAATGCCATGACTGAGTGTGTGACAGATTATATCAACTTCTGTGTAGACATCATCACCCCTACAAGAACACTGATGTTCTTCCCCAATAACAAACCCTGGACCATTAGTGTCCTGAAAAAGTAAAACAGAAAGCCTTCAGGGAGCAAGACCTCTGCCTTCACCTCTAGCCTGTCTGTTTCCTGCAGTCAGGGCAGGAAGCATCTAGAACGACTGAACACGCTGCAGGTCCACACGGTCTCACGCTCCCCCTCCTACAATATCACAATTACCTTCTAGCAATCAGTTTTTAAAAAATTTTTATTTAATTTAATTTCATGTTGCACTGGATATTATTTGGCATTAAAGAAATTCATGCCACTTTTGTCAAATAAAAATAAAAACACAGGTAAAAAGTTAAACTACTAAATAAATACTCTCTTATTGGGCAGATACACTACCAGTCACAGGTTTGGACACACTTACTCATTAATAGAAAAGTGTGTCCAAACTTTTGATAGGTAATGTACACCGACCAGACAAGAGCGATGTTTGAACACATTTAACAACATTATCAAATTTGTCCTGCTATGTGCAGCCAAATCAGTGAACCAGCTGACTGACTGCAACAGCTCGCGCTAGTGCTAAGTTGGTCTTTGGTAAAGTGTCATTGATAGCTGAAATCCAGCACCAGATATGTATTTTCATAAGTTACCACATAGTCCTGCAGCTTCACTCACTTTTTATGTTGCAATTTTTCAGTTCTATATTGGTTTTGACTGCTGTCATCATGAAGCTATAAGAACCCACAGAGACCAGTGCTAAGTTTCAATCCATGTCATTTATTTATAAATAAATCTTTTAATTCTTACTTATGGTTCAGAATCAAAACACGTTGCCATTTTTCCGAGGTAAATAAATTATCTGCTGTTCTCACAGTCCCCAGCACTGCATTCATGTAGACCTCTAAAAGGAATGGCAACATTCTCAAATAGGATAAAACAGGATAAAAACATGCATTATAAATAGATTTTAAAAAGAAGAGTAATCATTTTTTAACAAAAGTTGTATACATCCAATATCACAGTCATTTAGATGTAATTTAAAGTCCTCTGTGATCATTTTGACTCACTTTATGCTTAATCTTAGGTACATCTGAGTTAGCTTAGCACCCAAACAGGTTCAAATTGCTCCATGATAAGAAATCTTTCTTCCAGTAGGGGCATCTTTTCTGAAAGCAGGTGTTTTAAGATTGTTTCAATTCCCAGACGTGTGTTGGGGGCGGGCAAAGGGTGATGCTGACACATGAATGCACAAACCAATTTAGAAGATACCGCAGCTTATAAACAAGAGAATATTTTGTCAATTTTTTTTTTTTTTTTTTTTTGTTTGTTTGTTTGTTTGGTTTTGCTTCAAATCCAGCTGTGCAAGTTTGATACAGTATCTGAAGATGATCATCACGATGAACCACTACAACAACGATTACAGCAGGACTATGTTTGGAAAAACATGCTAGTTATCTGCAGCTGTGCAACATTACAGATGATGGTCTTTCAGTTTCCTCACTGTACTTTTCTATAAAGTCCATGTGGTGCAGATGTGGAAGTACTGTAAGATATTAGCTGAGGCAGAAAATATATAGAAAAAAACTACAAATACTTACACACAACCCCTGTCAAGATCAGTGGATTTTTAGTTAATTGGTTTGTTGTTTTGCTGTTCTGTAAATTAAGCTTTGCAAGTTTGAGTTACTTGTGCTTTCTTAATTTCTCAAATTAATATTCAAATGTATCAATATTTTAGCACCAGAGCTACTTAGTTTACTACTTCAGACACACAACAGCAATAGAGCCACCAGAGTTTCCATCAACATGAAACCTTCCACACTGCAGAACTTTGCTTGGTCCGTCTGCCTTTTCTTACAAAAGTGCAAAGCTGTGGAATTCATTACAGTCTGAACTCAGACCATATTTGAGTTTAAAACTTTCACCTCTAAGCTCAAGTCTCGGCTGAAAACAAATCAAAACTGTACCTGTATATAGGAGTTGAGAATTAACTCTGGCTACAGACTCTGTTTGCATGGCATCAGCTAAAGTTAAAGTTTCATAAGCAGCCGCATTGTTAAAGTTTTTAATCAGATTAATCACAACTTAAAAATTAGTTAATCATGATTAATCACCATTTGTGACTATGCCTGAAATCTGTTCGTTTTTTACCGCATTGTATCAGCAGAAAAAATCAATGCTCACTTGGGTTTTTCTTTACTTTTTTAAAATTAGATGATTGCTTTAATTATACTAATCAGTTCAATATAACATAAAATCAAGGCTTTTGATAAATATATCTAATTTGTGCCACCCATTCCCTGGTCAGTGCCCCTGCCTGGCTCCCTATCTAAACATTTGTAGACCCGCCCCTGCACAGCTGAAGCATAAATACTTTCTACCACCTGTTAACTAGTCTGTTAGAGAAGAAAGCTCTACTTTAAAGTCATTTAGCAGATGCTTTTCTTCAGAGCAACTTATACCTGAAGGTGGTTAGGCTGTAGCGTTAAGGGTTTTGCCTGATGACCCATGGCCTGGGAGACCATTCAAACTCAGGTCTCCCACCTGTTCACATTTTCTTCGACAACATTCATGGCCACTAAATGATCAGACCTGTGTCTCCAACATCTGCACAGCCCCAATGATTTAGAGAAGATGTCCCCTTGCTTCCTTTTGCTGTTATACTCTCACTACATATCTGAATCTGATCTGTCTCCACAGATGTGTGCATGGCTGTCTGATGACTAGTAGATTTTACAGCTGTTTCTCTGGTAAACCTCATTAATACTGAAAGGTTTTATAAAATAAAGGCAAACAACCGAAATAGTTAGTTATCAACATTTGTCTTTCTTCAACTTCAGATAGTGACACCTGATTGACATAAGACTGACAAATGTAGCATGCTAATGCTAGCGTATCCAAAGAATACATTTGGGTAAATATGTGCCTGTGTGAACCATGAACTACTAGTTTCCTCCTTCTCCTTCTCTATCTATCTATCTATCTATCTATCTATCTATCTATCTATCTATCTATCTATCTATCTATCTATCTATCTATCTATCATCTCAGTCATCTGACTTTTCTTTGGACCTATCCAGTCAAAACGGTGAGAGACTAAGGTATCAGAGGGAGGCAAAGAAACACAGCCCAGAAACGTACCAATCAGAGGATATAACACATCAGCCACAGTCCCAGCTTGCAAAGTCTTAAAGTCCAGCAGAGTAGCGAGCAAGGTGTGATCAGCTGAGCAGGCATTAACAGATTTGAGAGCACACTGGTCACCGTAACGTGTTTATTGGTCTGGATTTGTGCACATGGTGGGTTGTCAAAAACAAGCTTCTTTCTTCCAAACTACAGTTCTTGAGTTGGTTTATATGAACACATTATTATAAATTGGACTAATGTGGATCATATAATGGATTTGTTTTAACTGGATTATAATTAGACAACAATAAATTTGTGAAGGTGCCTTGAGATTACTTTGTGAATTAGCGCTATAAATCCATCCATCCATCCATCCATCCATCCATCCATCCATCCATCCATCCATCCATCCACTTTCAGATTCTGGGTCACACATAAATCTGGTACAGCTAAATCTGAGGTGAAGTCATGATAGAAAACAACATATTTTTGGCTAAACGTTACTTACATAGTGGGGTGTGCACATTCACATTATTGAGCCATCTCTTAACACAACTTGAGGAATTCAGCCAATTAGAAGACATTTTTTTCCAAATCTTTGAAGCCATTTTTAGGAAGAAGCTTCCCCTAAGCGATTGTTGATAGAAAACTAAAGTACACCTACCCAAGATCAAGCATAACCCAGGTCTCCTTACTAAGTAAACAAGACTGACGTAGCTTACTGTGTCTTTCATTAACCAAAGGCAGGTGGAGTGAAAATAAAGCAACCATGCTTTAAACTTGATATTCTTCCTAAAATAGTTAGTGGTTTGCTTCCCCATTTTACTATAACCAGGTTCCCATGGAAGAAAATCCAAACTGAATCCAGACTGAATTTTGATTTAGGAGCAGTCGCTGATTAAACAGCTACTCCTGAACCTGCTCCACTCAAGTCAGTCTGTTTGAATTAATTACGTAGCAGCGTGGATCTTTTGTTTAGTAGTTCACTTGTTTTCTTTTGAACTTCCTACAAAATCTAATTCCACAAACAGATTAATAATGTGAGTCACAAGTAGCTGACTGATAACACACTGATCTTATTTGTTAAACCTCAGTTATGGTTTTTAAAAGATTTCCCAGTATTTCATGGTCATGGTTAGTGCTCATACTTTGAGTATGATTGATTGTTCCTGATTGTTTTCTACAGATTTATCACAGTGAGAAACAATCAGACGGTTGGAAAACTCTCCTCTTCGTTACATAAAATGATCTGTAAAACAAGTCCATGAGATTTAGTGACATCTAGCGACCACATTTAAATATTCCCTCCATCACGCTCTCAACATGTAGAAGAAACTGATGGTTACAGAAATTATTGAAAGCTCCTGAAGAGATGTAAAGAAATCTGTTCTCATCAGAAACTGATTGCTGAAGTTGGCTGGTTTACAAAGAACAACACAAAACACAACTTTCAGTCTGAAAACAAATCATCTGAAAAACATATTTCAACCAAAACTTCAGAAAATGTTCTTCCTCACACATCAGGAGGGAACGTTCCTTCCTAAGAACCATTGTTTCTGCAGTGAAGAGCAGCTACATCAGCTGATATCCTCATTATTTCCTTTAGCACCAGTCAGACAGACCAGTTAAATTTAGAAACTTAAAGCAAAGCAATTCATGCATTAACTCCACAAATTAACTATTTAATTGAGACATTCATTAATTTAAACAAAACATCTCCACATACGACCTGTAACAATGTGTCTTGTAAGACTTGGACTCTGGACAGATCGGGTCTCTGGTTCTGTCAGATCATTTGTCTCCTTCTCTGACTTTCATGTTATTCTGTGTATTTGTTGACACTCACCCCGAACTTTCCATGGAAGATGACATCTCGTAGGAAATGTGGAGTGTGCTGCTCAGATGTTGAAGTCAGATTAATTTCTTGTTCCTCGGTCATGGTGCCTGTAGAGAGTTTTCAAAGGGAATAGTCCAGTGTGTGTTCTACGCTTCTCTGTGTGTGTCTCCCATTGAATAAAGGGCTATTCCTGACGTTAACTGCCCTTCGGCTGCCTCTGCTTTTTTTTTCTTGGATCTTCCCTCTTTCCTGTTTCTGTAAAGCTCTGATCAGTGTCTGTCTGCAGAGTGGAGTCCTGAACTGTGCCTTCAGCCTTGTTACTTGAGAAGCAGTCTGCAAGCCAAGATCTAAACTTAGACAACGATAAAACTTTGAACACAAAGTGCCCTCCCTCACTTTCTGTGTATTCACTCAACACTGATGGAAGATCAGCAGCCTCCATGTCCAGCTGACATCCCTCTGAGTCTCACTGAGGGGTCACATGTCATGTGAAATAAGTATGTTACATGTGAATGACATGTCAGCATGACTCAGGAACTGAAAACACTTCCCGTCACTAACAGCAAGTGTGTTTTTACTGAGTGTTACAAAACAGAAAGCTACAAACTAAAATCAGTCTGAGATTCAGCACATGAAATATATGAAAATATGAAACAAGAAAACAATAAAACAGAAAATTTAGAAAAATGGAAATGTCAAAATATGAAAAAAAAAATTAACAAAACCTGAATATACAGTATTATCATCCGGTTTGGCAGTAATGGTCCGGGAATGCAAATTTTTGGAGGGCCGTACAATGGTACCTCAGAAGCTGATAGGCAAGCTGTTTCCTATTGGTTTGGACTATAACGTCTTAAGATAAGATAATCCTCTATTTGTCCCTCAGTGGGGAAATGTTGGGGCTACAGCAGCAAAGGTGAAGGTGCAAAAAGAAAAACAGCATTATAGAGATCAGAACAAAAAAACTGTACAGAACAAAAACTATATAAAAAGTCTATATAAGAAGAAAAATCTATATAGAAGTCTATATATAAAAAAAGCATATATTCAAAATGAGTTTACATTATTGCATAGTGTTGACATTGCACGTCTGTGTGTGTTATTAGTTTTCCGTTGTGGCTGTGTGGCTACTGACAGCAGCAGGAAGGAAGGACCTGCGGTATCTCTCCTTCACACCGCAGGTTAAGCAGCCTGTCACTGAAGGAGCTGCTCAGTGTTGTTAAATAGTCTCCATCAGAGACGAAAACTTAGCCATCATTCTCCTCTCCGTCACCACCTCCACCGGATCAAGGGGGCATCCCAGGACAGAGCTGACCTTCTTAACCAGTTTGTTGAGTCTCTTCCTGTCAGCAGACGAGATGCTGCTCCCACAGAAGAACACACCATTACAGATGGCTGATGCCACCACAGAGTCAAAAAAAAAAAAGATCTCAGCAGTGTCCCTTGCTGGTGCCAGAGGAGAATCCATCACCAGCTCTTTGGTTTTCCCTGCATTGATCTGGAGGCGGTTCTGCTGGCACCAGCACACAAAACCCTGGATCAGTGGTCTGTACTCTCTGTCGTCTCCACCTGCGATGAGGCTGATGACTGCAGTCATCTGAGAACTTTTGTAGGTGGCAGTTTGCTGAATTGTGTGTGAAGTTGCAGTGTAGACAGGGGTGTCGCCTGGCCTGGGCATTCCCGGCTCTAGCCCCGAACATTTCACATCAAGCCCGAATGTTTTTTCATCCCAGAAGGAATAAATTTACATTCCCTCAGCCGCCTTATGACTTTAAAGAAGATGGGAGTTTTGTAATTTCCTGGCTTATGTGAATGCAACACAGGTACAATAATATGACCAGTAACAAAAATGGACATCAGACGTTTTTTTATTTAGAGAAGAGAGACAACTCTTCGGTTGTGGTCGCTGCCAATAGGCAGCAAGACTCTGGCCAACACAAGAAACAGGTAAACTACTAATTTAAACCCTGTATGTCTCAAAATTAAATGAACATTAGGCAGATCATTCATGACTGTACTTGATACTTCAAAGGTTAAGCTAGCTGTACTAAACTGTTAGCCCTGCCCTCTTCTGTTCTACACATCTACATTAAATCCAGTGGTGAAGTCCACGTATTTTGCTGGTATATCCGCTGCTGTGAGTGTGTGTGTGTGTTTGTGTGTGTGCGAGCACGTGCATGCGTTTGTGTTGTAGTAGATGTAAACAGCTTTCCCATCAGTGTTGGATGTTTGGTTTCTAGATGCTGCTTTAGTTTAAATATAGATAAATAAAGAACAGCTTTATTATACTTTTATTTACTGATGTTTTTGTTCACCTCCAGGTCACTGGCTGGTCAGTAGTTAAAGAGTTTTAATGAGTGTTTTACATTTTATGTTGCTTACAATACGTTTATATTTGGAATACAAAACCAGTCTTTCATGGTCTCACCTTTGTGTGGGTGTTTATGTATTAATGGGGTTGGTGGTTCTTGTATGTGTGTGTTGCTCCAGGACAGGGGTGTTCGAGACTGGGAAGGAAAAATCAAAGTATACCACTAGTTTAAACTAAGCTATACTACTGAAAAAGTAATAATGGTAAAGATGGAAAACAGCAAGTGAAAGAAGGAAATAAGGGAAATGACGGAAGGAAAACAAGTGAAGCCTGTAGGGAAAGAAGGAAGAGACAGATGAGATGATAGAGGTACAGTAAATACTACAGCATCATCTTTATTCTGAAAATTGCAAGTGACTGAAAACAGTTCACGTTCATCCTTTTGTTGCAGAAGATGTGTACTAAAGAGCAGGTTGTGGAGAAAAACAGCAGATGTCTGGAAAAGTAAAAGTTTAATACTGATTTTCTTGTTTACATTGTCACGTTTAAGATAGAAAATAAATACATGTTGAAGCACATATTACAGTATTTGGCTTTAAACATGACTGACTTTCTTAGTCTAACGGCATTACTGGCCAAAACCATGTTTAAATTGGCTATCTCTTGTTTTTGAGTGAATCTTACATACTTAAAAAAAATACATCTAACCCACTGGAAAATGACAGGAATTGGTACCAAAGGTATTGCTGTAAGTTGCTGATTTATTGTACTGGAGGCAGAAAACAGTTTTTTATCTATGTTTAATTGAAAATGGTTGTGTATTTTTATTTTTGTGTGAAACCAATCATGAATAACTGTAATAGAAATAGATCTTTCAGTTATTACAAACATCAGATAAAAATTTAAAATACTGAATCAGAGATCAAGTATCAACAACATTCTGGCAAGTTTCATAAACAAGCAGACTTTCATCCACATTCCTAGAGGTATAAAAAGAAAACAGAATCAGCCTGATGTGGGATACGTGTCAGCAGTGATCCATGGACAAAAGAAGTAGGATCTGCCAGCAGGGAAGCTGCTGCATTGATTTCAATCTGATTAGTTTCTCTGTTTACCCTCCTGGTGATGGAAGTGTACACGGACACCTGACAGGCGCAGTATCAGCTGAACCTTCACACCTGTAAGGAAAGATTTTCAGTAGAGATCATGAGGAGTACTTAGTGATCATAAACCAGTAGACAGGACTCATTTTAAACAGTAGGACAGGTAGAATCACGCAGCAGGTGTCATCATCAGATGTCAAGTCCTGTGGCTTCATGCTGGGTTTGGTTCTGGAGGCTTTATGACCAACACTTCCATGTTCCCACATGCTCAGATTAGACAGCTAAATCTGTCAGCATGTGGACACACAAAGCTACGTCACCAGCGAATTAAAATTCCTCACCAACTCTCATTAAGTCTCAGAAACAAATAAACGGCTGGATGTTAAAAATAACGTAATTTTCTTGTTTAAGGAAGTGTGGTTAAAAATCAGAACTGGACTTCAGTCACAGCTGCTTCCAGTCGGGTTTAAATCCAACTAGTCCAAGTCGTTCAAAACAGCTGTGTTCATCTTCAGTACACTTGATTAAAGTGTTTTTACTGGTTTTACTGGGGACACAATGAATCAGACAGCTGCAGATGATCCTGAGTCCACACAGACTGAAAATTGGATCGTACTAGTCCAGTTTTAAGGTATCAGACTTCTGTATCAGTGTATGTCAAAGAGTAGATTTTTCAAGTTATAAAGTTTTAAGGGCTGCAGGGTGGAGGTGTGGTGTTTAGCATTGTTGCCTCACAGCATGAAGGTTCCTGGCTCCCTGTGATAGACTGGTGACCTTTCCAGGGTGTACCCTGTCTTTCGCCTGGGATAGACTGCAGCCCACTCGTGACCCTGCATTAGAATAAGCAGTTATAGAAAGTGGATGGATGGAAAGTTTTAAGAGGTTTAAGTCAGAACAGGTGACAGATCTTATATCAAACTGTAAACCTTCCTATCTGAGAAAATCCAGAACAGATTTTGTCTCTGTTTCCAGAGAGAGATCCAAACATGGAGACCCAGCTTTCAGGGCACATTCACACCAGGTTAGTCCAGGGGACTTGGTTTGATTGGGTGGGGAATTCCAAGAAATATTGCACTTTCATTTGGTTTGGTTTGCTTGCACACTGTACTTTCTTAAACGGACCAAACCACCTGGACAACTGTTCACTAGGGGACGATATTGCCTGAAGTGCCCGCTAACCAAGAGGAAATAAGAAGAAAATCCAACAGCTTGGCTGAATGAGGTCTTCACAGACTTTCAAGAACAAGGAGGACCTCACTCTCCCCCCTTACCATGAATAGGGAAAATGGTGAAAGAGTAAGCACAAGCAAGTGTTTAGCCCTTTAATAAAGTGTATTAAAAATTTCTGGAAATAAACCTACCAAAGCAATCTCTACCACTTAATGTGGGTATGTAATGCCAAAGGTGTGAACCTGCTCTCATTTGTGAAGAGCACAGGGGGCCAGTGGTGAAGAGGGGTAAGCAGGGTGGTACTGACTACCTCTGAATTCGGACTGGACAGCCCAGGTGCAACCTCAGGTGACTGACTGGACTTGACAGACCTGCTTGTATCACCAGTATCATTACACCAGTTTGAAGTAAATTATAAAGTAGTTTCCAATTTATTCATCCTTTGAATGTGTTGACATTTGGTTGCACATTTTTAGAAGAGATTTTGTACTTGTGCAAGTTTAGCCACTATTGTTATGTAAGGCTATTAACCTGTTAGCATGGGACTATGTAGTAGTGCTAATTTAGTTATATGATAGCACTAGAATAGTTTATGATAATGTGGGGAAACCATGACATATTTACTTTTCAGTGAGTACAGTTAGGGATGACCCATCATCTCAGTTAATCAAGATTCTCACATTGGAGCTGGAAATAAACTACTTACTTACTTACTTACTTACTTAGCGCTGACCAAGCTCGAGCTACAGGATCCAGTTTAATCTAACCAGGAGGCTAGCAAGGCTGCTGCTTGATTTTAATGTAAGCAACAGCATGGAAATGTGGAGAAATATATCCTGTAACCAGTCTGATTTTGTATAAGGAGATATAAGAATGAAAATAAAAAGGAGTTATTTTTGAGGAAGGAGATCAAGGTTGAAATAGACCCCAGCCCCGGTATCAGCAGCCTAACAGCTCCCAGTGTGGAGCTAGCCACACAAGGATCCTTGTTACAAAGATGTTTTATGTACCATGTCTCTGTAATACAGTGGTTCTCCTTTTTATATACAACAATAATGTCAAGGACCTCCCCGCCACTCCATCCCAGATCCCACAACCACACGCACTCAGATGCTTACAAAGAAATCTTTGAAGAAATGTGCCACAAAATAGCCTTTAGTTTATTAACTACCTATAGTTAAAACCATGTCAGTAGCAGACAGTGTTGAGCGTTTCAAACCAGGAAACTCTGCAATCTGCTTCACAGGTGAGTTGAGCTTTTAATGCTGCTTTAGTAAAACAACTCTGCTACATACAACAGTTGAGTAGTTTATTTCTCAACAGGCTGTAGTCAACATGTTTTTCTGTGTGTTCAGGATGAGAAGTCCTTGTTTTACTCTTTTGGCTTCATACTGTCATATGCTAATATTTTGCGACATACAACAGTTTCTCTTCATTACCCACCACTGACTAATACCATTACTTGACCATTACTCTTGACCATTTTGCAGTGCAAAAACTGCTGTCCCCACCCTGTCAAAACTTTGGGCCGCCGTAGGGGGCCAGCCCTCCAGTTTGGGAACCACTTCTTTAATGTAACCACAGTTATCATAGCAGTGGATGTGATTGTGTATGTTAGAGGGTGAACAAGATAATTTCCTTTTTTAGTATATAACCCCCTGATAAAGTCCAGCCCACCCTCAAGTATAAAAGTTTAGATCTGCCACTGCCATCACCCCCACCCTGCACACACAGCCTACAACACATAGAAAATCACATGACTAGATTCTGTAATGACTGCTGCTTAGTTTGAAAGTTTTATTGATAAATGTTATCCCTGTCTTTTATCATTTTGCAGTGTTATTTAATTGCATTGTATGCTCTTTATTTGTGTTGTGTGCAAAACTGCTCCTACAAGAGCTCCACACCAATATCATCGTGACATACTACAATGACCAATTAAGATCTTTATTCCCTCATTTCTGGATTTTGTTGATGAGGGAACAACAGAGAAGTGTTGGAGTCAAGTTGGACTGAGGGTTAAATCAATACTACATTAGTTTCTGACCTTAAAACTCTGACTCGTTTTGATGGCACGCTGACATTATTATGCACATTCGTGAAGCCACCGATGCCCTGCAGCATCGGTGCAGGACGTCTCTGCAGCAAACTGCCAGGTTTGTAAGACACAGTTACTCTGATTTCAGCTCAGGAGATCCAAACATGCAGCAGTCAAAGTTCAAACTGTCTCTTGGAGTCAGAACAGATTTTAAGAGACGATCCCTGGTCCTGTTGAACTGAGCAAACTGTCATGGTCCAGAAAACTGGACCAGAGACTAAATACAGTCCGACTTCAAAACATTGTTAGTGTTAACTTTTAAAGTGGAGAAATTCTGAGATTTTCTTCCCAAAGAACAGAAAAAAGTGACCACAACATGAACCATGGAGTTGGTTCTCTGAAGCCATTCCAGGAAACTGTCCCATCTTCCATGACTGTTTACTTTGTGAGAACTGAGATCCAAAAACCTTCTGTACAACCTCTCATTCCTGACACTTCAGTCCCACCAGATTATGTAACACAGCAACAACATCCGCACTCAAGTATATTTTTAGATTTTAAGAATTAAAAAATATACAGAGAATCAGGCAAAGGAAAGCAGAGACCCTGCAGAGCACAGGCTGTCATGTCCCAAGAGAAACCATGTGTCTGACTTGATACTGGGAGCAAGATGTAGGGGTCAGAGGTCCCTTCTCACAGGAAACAGATGGGAGTTGTGTTTGTGTTCACATACAGTAACTCAGTTTTATAACAACGGCCGAAACTTCATGTTCAACAGTCAGATCATGTTTAACTTTTTATAAGTTCTGAGTTTCATAAAACAAGCTGATGATTTAAAGCAAAAAGATGATCACTTTACATCATAATTATCAAGTGTTACAGTTCACACTTGGGGTTTTATTTAAAAACAGATTTTGAATTTTTACTTTTAAGATATAACCTGATTTAAAAACCATCTCAAATGATGATTTGTGCCTCCACGCATTGCTCCATGTGACAGAGGGGAAGACAGAAAGCCTGGGTGATGTGTTATTGTGTTTTACATGTGGTTGAGTCAGTGTTTTCTGTGCTCTTTAGATGCCATGTTTTTCCCCATCTCCACCAGGTGACTGAGAATAAGTTACTGTCTCCAGTCTACTATCCTGCAGAAGAGTGAAATATGGAACCAGAGTCTGCAGATTAAATATGCTCCTGTTTATTTTATTTAAAGATTTATTTCAAATGGACAGTGCACTGTGATAAACATCCAAATGTATGACTATTTTTCATCCGATGTCTATTGAACAATGTCAAAAGGTCAGAGAATCGTGAAATTAAAAGGGCAAAATCAGCAGTCCAAGATACTTTAACTCCACCTGCAACTTTTAACCATCAACAAATGTGCATCACTCTATTTAGCACCAAAAGCTCCAAGACATTCTCATGTAAAAATAACTAACATGCCTTAATTTCTATGGCATAGTCATACGGATCTTTAAAAACACCAATTTTTGATGAGAGTCTGGAACTCTCATGATCTATTTTTTTTTTAAACTCTTACAGAGTTTAATGTTCCTGTTTTAGACCGTGATTGTTGTTTATGTTAAAAAGTGAAGCATAATGACAATTTTAAAGACCTAAAATAAGCTTGGGTTGTTACGTCCCTTATGCAGGTCTAGGGGAAGAAGGGAGTAACACAACTCCAGAAGATGCCAATGAGGAGAGAGTCTTACGATTACAACTCATTATATTGTTTGACAGCTAAAATACAGAAGTGCCAGTGGCGTCAGGAAGAGCCGAGGCCAACATCACAAACAAAACCCCTCTACCTAAAAATGAAAAGAACAACTTACCTCCCCTCAGAAACAAAATAATACAAGCCTACTTCTTAACGCTTTGATGCATAGTGCTCACTACAGTGGACACATATTTAAAGGCTGTTTTTAAATGTATGCATGGGTGTGGATCATACATCAGCAACTTCATTGGACATTAGTGAGTCACAAATACTCTGCCACTTATAAAGAATAACTACATTTGATATAGTATATATACACACATTGTAATTACCAAGTTTGCCTCAGTGATAAACAGGACAAGAAAATGATCCAGGTGTTTTTATAGAAAATTTATATTATATTAATATGACAAGATATGGTTTTATAAATATTTTCATAGATCAAATAGAAAAATCAACACACTGAGTAAAAGTAAAAATAAGATTAAAAAACAGAAAAACATCAATGTGCATGTCTGTAGAAGTAAAATATTTTATTTAAATAAATGTGGTACTGTTTTTTAATAATTCATGCACCAGAGGGTTAACTACCTTAACGTCAACATAAACAGGAGAAAAAAGGACCCACAAAGAAAACAAAGTGGCTGCTGCTCCCTACAAGACCAGTCTGGAAAAACTCAAGATAAATCCTACCATCAGATAAAACTAAAACCTAAGCTCACACAACGGACGCATGGTGCAAACAGCAAGTGGCCTAAAGGCCCAAACGTGCAGATCCTCAGTCCGTTTATAGGCCCCTCCCAGGCATTGATTGGCTGGAGGCGGCCACCACCTCACGAGAGGAGGAGCACCTAGAGAGGCAGCACAAAATTAATCACAGGTGGCTACAGAGGTGCACCAGTGTCTTGATGAGTTTCCTACTCATCATCACTCTCCTTACCGTCTGTTTGTCAGGCTCAGTGTATCAGACTGGGAATACATGCTACTGAATATTTTATGCTCATTCATTTTCGGAAATACGTTAGTTGGCTAGCACCACCGGAGTGAAACAGCAAATACTTAATGTAGGGATGAGCCTCATATTTGATTGTAACAAGTATTTGACACCTATAATATACTCTTTTACGAGTGAAACAGGGTGAGACCTGTCCTCATTATTACAGAAAAATGTGTAAACAGTGGGAGCATTATACCTGGGTCAACTCACTAATTTACGCGACATCGCACAGCAGTGGGGGTTAACGGCGCCGCAGCCCGCCATGGAGATCAGATGTGGGTATTTTGGCCAGTGGGAAAGAAGCCCAACGATCGACAAATGGCTGCTTTCCCATTAAAAAAGGAAAAGATTGCCAAGGATGCAGAATGTCACTGCACACACATCATCCATGAGAAGCTTTCTTTTCTCACTGTCTTGTCAGTGCTGGCTTCTGTTTTTACAATCACTTACCATTAAAATGACTGACATGGTCAAGTGGGTCCACTTTATAATACATTCATGTTTATTTCATGTTAGGATGCATTAACATCTGGAAGCTTTAAATTGTAAACTGTGCAATTTTTTCAAAACTTATTGTGAAAATGATTGTATGTGTCTCTTTCTTTCTGTCTGTCTGTCTGTCTGTCTGTCTGTCTGTCTGTCTGTCTGTCTGTCTGTCTGTATAGTGTTACTTCACTTCAGAGTAGGCTGTGCTGTTTTGGGCAACTGCCCCTCAATGAGGTGGTCCTGCAAGTGTTGCAATTTGTCTTCGCCCTGTCGAACTGTCAGGCAAGAAACTGTCCTCTTTAGAAAAATTAGGTGACTTCACCAGAACTAGATCAAAGTAAAGCAGTTTATTTGTACAGCACATTTCATGTACAGGACAATTAAAAGTGCTTTACATAAAACAAAAGCATTACGGATATAAAGAAATAGTAAAAGGCAGCAACACATAGCAAGAATCACAATAAAATAATAAATTACATTAAAATGATTAAAAGCAAGATAAATTAAAAAGTTACCGTGCAGATTTCACGCATGGGCGCATGTTCCACTTGATTGCAGCATAACAGCTAAATGCTGCTTCTCCATGTTTAGTCTGGACTCTGGTCTGGACCTGGTCTGGACTGGCTGACCGGAGTCTTTGGATCTAAGAGCTCTGCTAGGTTAATATTCTCTGAACATATCACAGATGGATTCTGGGCCTAAACCATTCTGGGATTTGTAAACACTCAGAAGGATTTTAGTGTGTAAAGACTTCAAAACTGGTGTAATGTGTTCAGATCTCTTAGTCCTGGTTAAAACTTTGAGTTTGGTCTAGTTTAATCAGTGATCAAACTAGACCAAACATTTTCTGCAGGGTCCCCTTTTCATCAATAACAACAATTTCAAGCTGTCTTGTCACATTCCTTCTGGCTCTGCCGTTATACGGCGTGAAGAGCCTTGCTACCTCGTCTGCGACACAGAAAAACACCACAGCTTAATGGTCACCAGCCATTTAAAACAGCATCAGCTTCTATCGTGGGATGCCACTGATAGCTCACATTATTCAGCTGATATGCAAACTGGTTTTATGCTTCATTCATTAACAATAACGTATTACACATGAATAATGATAATGAGCCTACCAATTACATTTTTAATTCAACTCACAAACTGTTATCTAATTTAAACAACACCTGTGTCCCATCACACAAATCATTATATAGTAGTATGGACATATCCACGTATTGTCATGGTTGCAGAGCTGCTCTGCAGAGCTGCAATCAGGATGATCTCCTACACCTGCCCTGATTGTGATTCCCCTCACCTGCTCCCTGCCCTACTTTTACACTCTTCACTCTCTGCTTCCTTGCCACATGGTCAACACTACTAACCTTGTTGAGATCCAGCTATTTTCTTGTTCCAGACGTTCTTGTGATCGACCCTGTTACGTCCGTGGAGATTCTCTTGCCTGACCCCTGCCGGATCCTTTCAAGTGCCCACCCGGATATTGACCCTTGCCCGTATGACCACGGAGATTGCCTGTCCCTCTGGATAAGTACTGCACTGAGCCTCACTGTGAATGAACATTGCCTGCCCTGACTACGTCTTTTGGATTTGTGAACTTTATATTCCTGTCTGAAGTTCATTTCAGGAGTCCTCACTCACAGACCTGGGATTGCCTGACTCCTCCAGCTAACCACAACTGGTTTCACTCCCTCCATCCCCTGGCCCTAAATAAACCTTATTCTGTTCAAACCATCTGTTCTACGTGTGGCTGAATTTCCGGGTCTTCAGGAGCAAACCTGACACGTATATGTCCATGATTAGTAGCACATGTGGCTAACATGAAATTAGCTTATTTAGTGACACATTTAAATTATTTATTGATGTATTTAATTCCAGTTTTAATAAATGACACATTCCAATTTGAATTATTAATGACACATTTATGTAATCATTTAATTATATAATAACTTAAGTAGTTATATATTTAATTGTGGCACTTTTTCCTACTCCATACACCGAAGGCTTTAGCTGAGAGGAGGGTCTCTTCCTACAATCAAGGATCGCGTTTCCAACCCTTGTGAGCAATGGTCAAACTAAAGGGATCAACCCACACTTTAACTGATCACTACCAGCAGATAACACACATGTAATGATGACCAGAAAGTTAGCGATCAACACTGTAACAACCAAACTAAATACCCAGCTGATTAGCCACGTAAAACAATAGATGTACACAGAGTTGCTAGAAATACAGCTAACTATAGTGTAACAATGCATGAAAGTATTAGCAAACAGCCTCATTTTCTTATCTGTTTCTTGGCAGTAGACGTTTTCCACCTCTGTTGGCATTGTGGTACTTTAGCCACATGTACACCAATTAACAGGGGCATGTACGAATATATAAGGTGAGTGAAGGATGGTATTAAAGCAAAATCTGTGACCCATCAGAATCTGTTACCACTAAGGGGCGATAGTGTACATTTCTCTGCATGTACTTCTTAGAACACGAGTCTTGAAAAGAACTGTATTTAAGTTTGAGTTTATTATAATGCAGGTACAGTAAAGTCAATCATTCTGATAGCTATCAGAAATGGTGACTCCTGTGATCCTTGCTATGTGAGGTTCACATATTATGTTAGAATAGTCCGCAAGTGGCTCTCTGGACCTTCCACAATGATGGTTTTAAATATAGATATAATAACAAATAGAGCAGGGCTACTCAATTCGGTCCTACGAGGGCCGCAATCCAGCAGGTTTTCCATGTATCCCTGCACCAACACACTTGAGTCAAATTAGGTGGCTCTAACAGCCAATCAGGTTCTACACAATACCTCATTAATTTGACTCAGGTGTGTTGGTGCAGGGATACATGGAAAACCTGCTGGATTGCGGCCCTCATAGGACCAAATTGAGTAGCCCTGAAATACAGCTTTTTGGCAATTTTTCATTTTTTTCATGGAATAATTGCATTGAATTTCCACAACATAATGACACTAAAAATAAGTTTTTTATATATATATTTTTTTCTTGTCTTTAGGTTGGAAAATATGGGCTTTTTTTTTTCTTTTCTTTTCTTTCTTTTTTTTTTTTTTTTTACATATTTATTCACAGAAATCTACGTTCTATTGAAGAAAGTCTGTCTACTTCAAAAGTTTTGTTTTTCTTTATTTTAAAACCTAAAGATAAAAGTAAGAATATGGTTCTTCAAAAATAACAACAAATTTCCTATAGTAGATATTTATAAAAAAATATATATATAAGTTGTCTTGTTTCAAAAGGTCTTTTAACATTTGCAGCTTATTATGCTTCAGTTTTATTTAGCTGGCTGAGTGAAAAATGGCTCTTTGGATTGGAAAGGCTGCAGACCCCTGCACAAAACACATAAACAGTGTTAGCAGCAGTTTTCTCTTTAAACAGTTGAAATATTTCTTAATATATATAAAAATCAAATATTTATTAGAAAGAAGGATGAAATGTTCAGGATTTACTAACTAAAAGGTAAAAAGTCAGCAGGATGAGTTTAAAGCTGTGAAGCTGTTTCCTTCTAGACACAGAAGGAACAATATGTGATGAATATCAGCATCAGGTGAACAGACAGAAAGCAGGATGAGAATCTCACAGCTTCTAGATGGTGAGGAGAGAGAAATATTCACAATATGCACAATAACTTCCATCCATGAACCTTTAGTGGTTTGTTATTCAGATTTATTGCCTATAAATTCTTTAACTTTGCATTCTTATCTTGACTGCTTAACTTAACGTCTTGCGTCTGCATCCGCACCCTTACCATCTGGTTTTACTGATGTAATATCAGGTCTGTAAATGTAACTAACGTCCACAGAAAGGCCAGAATCTCAGCTAACAGCTCAGTAAAACTGACAATGACTACCAAACACAGTTAAGACAACAATTAAAAGACCAGGTACACAAAGTCCGAAAAATATATAACACAAATGTGTCCACCTGACGGAATGAACATGGACAAATGACTCCTCTACTGAAAGCTCACATCACACAGATTCAGTAAGCAGTAAATTTGCAAAAAAAAAAAAAAAAACTATGTTGACGCCTGATGAATAAAATGATCAGCGTTAGTTAATTAATGCGTTAACATGATTATTATTGTTATTGTGCCCAGCCCTAAAAAAAAATGCTTTAAAACAGTCTGATGAGTTGCTCAAAGAGGGCAGCAACAGGGTAATCAATTAATTGCAGTTTACAACATCACCACTAGCCCCTGAAGCTAAACAGTACACCTTTAAATAACAGAAACTTACTGTATGAGATTTTTTGATATGATATATGATATATTTTTTGTTTACTGTGACATTAAAAGATATCTTAACACAAGGGAGTAACCTGACTTGCATCCACCGAGACCACGGTGAAAACTTTTTCAAAACTCAGCGGATGCTCCTGGAGGAAACAATAAAAAAATCTCTTTTCACAGAGTCCATCGTCTGAGCGGGAGGAAAACCGGGTCCAGCAGACCAGGACCCATTGTAGCCAAGTTCGTCACCTTCAAACAGAAGAAACAGGTGAAGAACCAGGGCCATGAACTTCAGGGTAAACAACCAATATCCAAGGGAGATTCTAGACCGACAAAGAGTCTTGTTTCCCATCAGGAGAAAAATCCATCACCGAAGGCACTCGTGTTCTCATCATGATGGATAAATGATTTATTAATGGACAGCTGTACCACGACCTGGACATCACTCTGTGGCTCTACTGACGTGATGGTATGTGCTTTAATCTCTCCATATACAGTAAATCCACTGCCCATCTCCACTACACTGCTCTCTTTTTATTAATTTTTTCCCTGAGCACTCTTTTCACTTCTCACTCCTTTTCTTTCCAACCCTTTCACGGTTAATGGTAATCCCACCTGTCATTATAGTAGTATGAACCAAGGCAAGCGCACACACTCAAACATCAGGCCCAGCATGCTGACTCGCATCAGCACTTGGCATGATTCACACGAATGCGCACACGCAATGTATGAGGGAACAGCACAAGCGCACATGCAGAAATTTAATACACAGAGTCACACACTCAGCTGGCAGACACAAGTGCACAGGGAGAAGCAGCGGGATGCACGCACACACACGCATCAGTAATATGCATATAGCCCTCATTTCTCTGGTTGGTTTATGAAAACACTGAGGTTTGTCACTTGGAATGTGCCTGGGGCTGGCACAGGGGAAAAGAGGTTAAAGATTTTCAATCGGCTGCACAAAATGAAAGCAGAAAGGTGTGTCCCAATTCAGGGTCTGCACACTTCGGAGTGTGCAGACTACGTAGGCTACAGAGAGTCCTCCGTAGTCTACACACTTCGAAGTCCGCTTAACTTTCGTGAAATGGGACAGCCTCCGCGTTGGGCTGACAGAGAAGGCAAAAGACGGCACAGTGTGGCATGAAGAACAGGTCGGAAGTCCTCTCCATCACAGCCCAATAGAACCATATGCTGCAGATGGAGAGCCAACAGCTTTGGTCAGAAGGACAGTGTCGAGTCGCTTACAGAGCTTCCTCTGTTTTGTCACTCTTGACATGCTCTAAACTATTCAGAAGTGGACTGTTCAGCATGGACACCAGACGCAGCATGACAGTTGGTTCATAACCCTCCCTGAACTAATGGCGTTCATCACCATCCTCCTCTTGCTGAACTCCTCACAGTTCAGTTCACATTTTTTAAAATGAACTGGTTTAGTTCATAGTTTATAATTCAAATTTTTAAACTAAGTTCACAGTTCTAAAAATGAACTACTTCATAGTTCTTTTTACCCAGTATGTTCCTGCGAGCTATTACCCTCAAATTACTGGCATTTTCCTGTTGTTGCCACCCATTCAGTCCACGCTCGTAGCCCTCTGCAGCTTACACTCCTACAGTATAAAAACAGGAAAAGCTTGCTTGAATTCTTGAATGGTCTTTTTGAAATGAGGAATTATTAAACTATCTGAGGTAGGAACCAAGCTGAGGAAGGAAACAAGGGATCAAGAGTTCAGATGAAATTGTTTTTTGTGCAGGTTTCCAAAAGATAAATGGAGGAGGTATGGGTGGCAGCACTTCGGAGGAG
Source organism: Melanotaenia boesemani (assembly GCF_017639745.1). Taxonomy (NCBI): domain Eukaryota; kingdom Metazoa; phylum Chordata; class Actinopteri; order Atheriniformes; family Melanotaeniidae; genus Melanotaenia; species Melanotaenia boesemani. The sequence continues at coordinate 3,808,447 of NC_055691.1, read as the reverse complement.
AGACTATGTGCCAAAGGACTGTTCATTCGTCTGCAGCTGTCATTTCAAACCAGAGGACTTTGTAAGGACTGGACAATCAACTCGTTTAAAGGGAGTGATACCATCAATTTTTACTTTTCCTGGCCATCTTTACAAAGGTAGTCATGACAATATCTCATATAATCATAATATTTCACTAACACAACAAAGTCCCCACTAAATGATAATATAATACACTATTAGAAACAGTTTCTTTTGAATTATCCCTTATATCTAAAGCGTAGTTGGTGTCACCTCCCCGATGATATAATGTACTATTCTTTTAGGAGAGAAGACATACTTTTTTTAAAAAAAACATTTTTGTGTGGCTAATGCTAATAGCAAATGTTGATGCAAACAGTATTTCAGTACATTCTTTCTGAACATTTTATGCTACCGTTTCTTCATTTATTTTTAATTCAGTTATTTCTATTTTACCAATTAAGTCTGTGAATCAGAAACCTGCATGTGAGGAGAATGCGGGTCTGATGATTCTCCCACTGCAGAAGTGAAGCACCAGCAGCTGTCTGTTGCGGTAGCTATGCTGCTGAATGCATGCTGCACCTAAACTACCTGATCTGCTCCAGTACGGAGAAAAAACATATGAACCTTACATATTACTAAAAAGTTATATTAGATAAGACTGTGGTGGTTAGATGTGTAAACCTTTTCTTATGTTTCTGTTACACCACCTAATGACTCCAGTGTGGCTACACTACTGCAATGCTCCACCTACTGTTACCATGGGAACAAAAAGCCATGTTCTTCGCAAAGCTGTGCCTGCAGGAAGAGGAGTAATGGGCGGAGCCAGGACCTGCTCTGCTCCCACACAAGCGGCAACCTCAGCCCGTAAAATGTAAAGCCCATGCAGAAGTGCAAAAAATTGCAGTTCACCTCTCATCTGCTAAGGGCCGGTTTGACCAGAACATGGCTCTGACAGCAGTGTTGTTGTCGTCAGTGATGACGAATTTATTTGATTGACAAACCTTTTTTTCATGATGATAACGAGTAACGAGCTAAAAATGGCCCTCTGATGACAAAAACATGACGAGACGTTTGTGAGATTTCGTTGATGAGACGAGACGAGACAAAAATGTTCAAGGGCTGATTGTCCAACATTAAAAATGCAGGACATTTCTGCCTAATGCTCTTGGTGCAAAGCCAAAGAGTAAATCATCTCATAGGGAAATAGGAGGACGAGTAACAGGCAGAGCCCAGTTTGCTGAGATTAGCGATGCGACCGGCTGGCCTGTCTCTACCATCCAGACCAAGCACAAAGGGGTTTGGTGGAAGCGACAAAGCGATATGTGGACTTATTTTAACTATAATCCATCATAATTCCACTGGCAGACCAGGTCAAGCATGTGTTCCTCATCCTTTCCTCATATTTTGGGCATGCATATGTTCAGGGTGGAGTATTGCACTTCAGAAAATTCTCAGAAATAAAGCCACAGTTACCAAAGTAAGGATGTTGTTGCTCTTTGCTTTTTAGGAGTAATTGATTACAGTATTTGCTGTTGGCTGGGAAACCTTCTAAGTCTAAAACCATTCCTTTTAATTTTGTAATTATTGATTAAAATAACCAGCAACAATGTGTTGCTATATGTTAAACTTATAGATCTGCTATTTTATTGTGTGATATTTTTGTATGATGATATAGGGCATCAATTCATGAAAAAAGATGAAATACAGAAACAAAAGGTTACTGCCCAACAGCAGGTAAGTACAGCACGGCAGCTTTGCATCTCTGTTGATGGGAGAGTCTCGGCTAAAGCTATCAGTCTGCTAAAGGATCTGGTTATTATGCAAAAGCATTAAGGTTAACTTTTTTTATGAATTGCAATACATGTTATAACCCGTCAACCTTGATTCCACTTTTTAATACGTATTATTGACCTAAATTAATTTTTAAAAACTAATACTTTTTTTTTATTAGACTAAAACTAGACTAAAACCTTTTTGAGTTTTCGTCAACTAAAACTAAGACTAAAACTGAGATGCCTGCCAAAAACAACACCGTCTGATGTCACATTGATGTCAAAGAACTGTTTCAGATTGGGAATAAAGTGTATAATATGGGACCTTTTAATATCTAGAACTTAGTAGAAACAATGTAGAACAACAGAAGTATATTTTATTAATTGAATTTACTGACATCTGGGCCCGTATTCCTAAAGATTCTGAGAATCCTCTCAGAGAGCTCCTAACCAAACCTAAAAATTCCTAGCAAGGAGTCTTAGCCTAGCAGTGATTCCAGAACATTTTTAGAGAACTCTAAGCAAGGATTGGACAACACGACTATCTTAGTGAGGAGGTGGGGTTGACCCTGTTGCTAGGTATGAGTTATCATTTCAAGAGTTGTGATTGGTTGAGCCCAAAAGCTAGACACACCTTTGGTGATTATGGGCATAGAATGGTCAAATCAATAAACTTAATCAAAGAATCTAATCTATATGAAAACTGTGTAATTATAAATAATATTTTGCATAAAAAGAAAATCTGTTACATGAATGGTAAGCTATACTTTATTTACATGCTGATAGTTATATTTATTTGCTTACATTTGCAATGCTTTGAACATTTCAGTTCCATTTTGTATTAACAAGGGTAAAATGGCTCAGCTTCCATCAATGGCCCCCTCCCTGCTCTTAATAGATCTCACCTGAAGAGCTCTCTTAAGGGCTAGGATTCTTTAGGAATAGCTTTTATTTTTACTAGGATCTACGGTAGCTTATTCTTGCTTGATTCTTGCTTTTTGTTAGGACAAAGCCCTGAAAACCCATTTAATGGATGAAGCTTTAGTTGTACGTTGATGTCTTGGGAGGGGTAATGTTTTTTTAGTCCTAACATGGAAACTTTACATGTTTTGCCATGTGTTGCTTCTTTCTGTGCTCTAGTGTTCTTTTCAGATGTCATTGTGATTTTTACAGGTCTGTCTCCTACTGGACTTAAGCTGAGAGGCTGATGTGGTTTAAGTTCGTCTGGTGTGAGCAGCACGTTTTTTTCTATAGGGGGTAAAGGTGGCTCCTTTGCCATCATCTCAAGTGTCTCTTTGACTTTGGTTGTTTTCTTGAACTGACTAGTTCCAGGTCTAGTTACTTCTTGGGGATGTGGGCTTAGAGGCAGATGTGATGTGAGCAGCATGTTATCCATGAGGGGTGATAAAAGTCTATTTTTTGTTGTGATTTCAGGTCTTTTTCTACCTTTGTATTTCTCTTTAAACAAACCAGATTCTGGTCTAGGTTCAGCTGGGGGATGTGGCCCATTAAATATACTAGAATCGCAAAGGTCAAATTTGTCTAGTCTGCATGATGGTAAGGAATCTTTTAAGTCAATTTGAAATGATCTTCGACAAATTATGTGTCTTTTTGAAGAACTTTTTTCCTTTGGCTTTTCTGATATTTCCTCCTGATATTTCTTCCTCCACACAGGTGTGTTATGGGATATCAGTGCCTTCTGAAAATGCTGCGTCCCTCTACCAAAAAACTGTGCTATTTCTGAGTTTGCTATGAACAACTCATTGTTGTGTACATTGTAGCATACGCTGGAAATCGGAGCCGTCTTTATGCCATCGACAATTAAACTTTGTCTGCAGGTCCACTCATTGTCAGACCATATTCTGACATTTTGGTCGGTAGATATGCTGACAAAGATTTTCTCCACTGGATTATAGAGCATGTGTGTGATGGCTTCCTTGTGTCCTTCTAATATCTGGTAGCAGGATGAAGTTCTGTGGGGAAACCAGACTCCCACCCTGTTGCCAACATGATCAAAGTGGTTCACATGGCTTTTATATGTGAGGAGCGAAGTGTGTTGTCATAGTGATGCCCATCATATACATAAAGCTCGGGCTTTAAATGATTTATCTAGACAGAGGCAGAAATAGCTGATATAAGTAGCATTATTTGTATCTGGTCAAGAATATTTAAAAAGAATGATTGCTTCAAGCAATTTGCAAAAGTTTCTAACAATCTAATAGCAGTGTTTCAAGACATAATATTGTGAAGATGTCACATTTCAGCAGAAACAAAATTGATATTTCAGAGGATTTTGATTTAATTATAGAAGAATTCAAGAACCTTAGAAACCAGACAATGAAACTGGTCGGCAATCAGACAAATCTGAAAAGTTCAGTGCTGAGGATATTTCCAAGATAGTGGAATTATTCAAAAATACAATATTGATGGGAGTGGGGGACTGGGTATTTCTGAATTTATTAAAGCAATGATCAAGCTGGACCTAAGTGTTGATCCAGAGGAGATGCAAGGTCTTTATATGAAAATTGATACCAACTGTGATGGAAAAGTCAACATTTTGGAATTTATGCAGTTGTTATTGTACTTGGCTAGCGGTGATTCCATGGATTTCAGGAATCAACTTTTCCCCAGACCCGCTGAAATAATGCCCATCACTACCATCAGCGAATTTGCCAAAATGATTTGCCTTCCTTCAGATGATATAGAAAAAGGGAACTTGTCACAACAAAGCCGGCCTTACGTGAATAGCCTGTATCTTACCATCACCTCAGATGGTGTCCTAAATTATTGCACTAAAAACTTTCAGGATTCATTCACAATACCTTTGTATGACAGAGAAAAAGAAATGCCTAAGTTTCATCACAAAAAAAAAATGCATGTTAATGACGCAGTTTACATCAAGGAGCTCCAACAGCTGGTGGTCTCAGTGGATGACAGACAAGTCTATATAGTATATATAGTATACAAGTCTTTTCTATAACTGTAATGAGTGCCCCAATCGTTTTAATATCAAATACAGTTTGATTGAGCACAAGAGTAGAGTCGAAACCATGGATTATTGGAGCGATGGGAAAAAAGGTATGTTTTCCTTGGGTGATTCAAAGGGATTTTTAACCGTTTTCATTTCAACAGACATATTAAAAAATGGCCTGTTTTGCGAAACATTGTTTGAGAACACTTCTGTGTGGGACTACCCAACTGCATATGTTTCAAACCTGCTGCAGAATCAACTCCAAGACTTTAATTCTGTAAGGATTTCAGTTTTTTCACATGACATGTGCAGTCAGATACTGTACTGTACTTTCCAAGTATACAATCATTTACTGTCTGTAGTGCATCTTGTGAATCTATGGTTCTCGCCACATTTTCCTCTGATAGCGTGTCAACAAAGCGCAAACTCTCCAAAAATGTCTTTAAGAGCCAGAGGTTTGGCAAGTTCTTTGGCTGTGCCGAATACTCCCCATGGTCAAAGTTTCTGGTGACTGTGTAGGGTGAGGTGAGGGAGGGGCTTTAAATAATGTATCCATGGCAACCAAACACTTCCAGAGCAGTCAGCAGTGCTATGCAACACTTCTCACAGGTTAAAATGAATAGTTCATGTTCAGAGTTCACCATTTCAATTTATAACTCCACAGTTCAGTGCATTTAAGTTTTATTTTAGGCAAGAATAAAGGCTAAACTTGAGAAAAAAAAGCAAAGATAGTGTTGTGTCTTTCAATAAAATCAATTTTACCTGAGCTGAAATTCTACCACATAAAACAGATATGCATGTGGAACAGAGTTCATAACGGAAAGTGAACAAAACAGTCAGCAACGACACGCAATACTCCAACAAGATATCTCATGAACACCTTAGCCAGATAGTACTGATGTAAATCAGCACAGTCACAACTGATGTATTCCTGTATGCACTAAATCTGTTTCTTTGTGGATGTAAATGAATGATTTTTTTAAGAGTAGCTTGTACAGTGGAGAAACAGTAATATATATTTTGTTAATTTAAACGAATAATCTGTTTATTTCTACATTTATTTTTCTATAACTCCTGTTTATATTTCCCCTATAAGACACTCCTAGAATTAAAAACAACCTTTAAAATGAGGCAAACTGAGTCCATAAAGACTTTCAGACTGAAACCATTCAGACTTTGAACACACATATCCAGCAGATGGCAGCATTTCATGTCCTACAGCCTTCAATGAGGCCTCAACATGTTAAAGTTGGTCTCTTCTTAAGATTCACCTTTTTACCAGAACCATTTCAGACTCACACTGATCCACCAACCTTCTGGATCATGAAGCAAAGTTAACAAACAAGTCCGCAAACCTAACAGCAGACAGAAGTCTTCAAGTGGGGAAGCCTTAGGAGCACATCTGGAACGGTTTAACCGCTCAGTCACGAGGGACCCTGGAGACAAATGGACATGAGTTTTCTTTCAAAACAGAAACAGAATTCATTCCACCGATGACTGATGGTGTCTGTGCGTGTGAGGGCTTCAGTGACTGTTTAGCATTTTTATCCAGATATATTCTGCCTGTGCGGTCAAATAAAGCGCGTCACTGCAAGAGCGACTTGGATGGTCTTGTAGCGTTACAGTCACGAGTCAGCACTTTCAATGAATAACTGCAACCCGGCACAATACAGAATGTGAACCAAGTCTGAAGTAGTTATGTCAAAGCTGCACACTTTATTTAGATTTAATAACAACGCTCTGCAGGACGCTGCAAAGGAATGCTGCACCCTGTGGTTTGCACCAGGACAATGACAAAAAACATGCGTTCTTTTATCATATAAAAAAGAGCAATAATGATCATTAGTGGAATTAGATAAAGCGATCCATCCAGTCCATTTTGCTCCAAAAAATAAAGGGAACACTAAAATAACACATACTAGATCTAAATGAAATATTCTTATTAAACACTTTGTTCTTTACATAGTTGAATGTGCTGACAACAAAATCACACAACAATTATCAATGGAAATCAAATTTATTAACCCATGGAGGTCTGGATTTTGGAGTCACGCTCAAGTGGAAAATCACACTACAGGCTGATCCAACTTTGATGTAATGGCCTTAAACAAGTCAAAATGAGGCTCAGTAGAGTGCGTGGCCTCCACGTGCCTGGATTCAGGTCTGGGGAACGGGCGGCCAGTCCATAGCTTCAATGCTTTCGTCTTGCAGGAACTGCTGACACACTCCAGCCACATGAGGTCTAGCATTGTCTTGCATTAGGAGGAACCCAGGGCCAACCGCACCAGCATATGGTCTCACAAGGGGTCTGAGGATCTCATCTCAGTACCTAATGGCAGTCAAGCTACCTCTGGCAAGCACATGGAGGGCTGTGCGGCCCTACAAAAAGACATGCCAGCCCACACCATTACTGACCCACTGCCAAACGGGTCATGTTGGAGGATGTTGCAGGCAGCAGAACGTTCTCCATGGCGTCTCCAGACTCTGTCACGTCTGTCACATGTGCTCAGTGTGAACCTGCTTTCATCTGTGAAGAACACAGGGTGCCAGTGGCTAAGTTGCCAATCTTGGTGTTTTCTCTGGCAAATGCCAAACGTCCTGTACGGTGTTGGGCTGTAAGCGCAACCCCCACCTGTGGACGTCGGGCCCTGACACCACCCTCATGGAGTCTGTTTCTGACCGTTTGAGCAGACACATGCACATTTGTGGCCTGCTGGAGGTCATGTTGCAGGGCTCTGGCAGTGCTTCTCCTGTTCCTCCTTGCACAAAGGCGGAGGTAGCAGTCCTGCTGCTAGGTTGTTGCCCTCCTACAGCTTCCTCCACGTCTCCTGATGTACTGGCCTGTCTCCTGGTAGCGCCTCCATGCTCTGGACACTACGCTGACAGACACAGCAAACCTTCTTGCCACAGCTCGCATTGATGAGCTGCACTACCTGAACCACTTGTGTGGGTTGTAGACTCTGTCTCAGGCTACCACTAGAGTGACAGCACCGCCAGCATTCAAAAGTGATCAAAACATCAGCCAGAAAGCAGGAACTGAGAAGTGGTCTTTAGTCACCACCTGCAGAACTGGGGTGGGGGGTGGGGGTGTATTGCTATTTGCCTATAATTTCCACCTGTGTTCTATTCCATTTGCACAACAGCAGTGAAATTGATTGTCAATCAGTGTTGCTTCCTAAGTGGACAGTTTGATTTCACAGAAGTGTGATTGCCTTGGAGTTACAATGTGTTGTTTAAGTGGTTCCTTTATTTTTTTGAGCAGTGTATTTGCTTAAATGCCATGCATAAAACTCACAAGAAATGATCATCAATTAATAACCAAAAACAATGAGAACAAAGACAATTATGAGACAATTATAATTTAAAAGTATGTGAAAAATCTAAAACCAGAAAGTGTTGGAGTGATGTATTTCTGTGCATGGAGTCAGTTTATGCAGCAATGTGGGTACAGAAACTACAGAAAATGGTTAAAGCTGCTATGATAAGAAAATAAAATGAAAGAGGTTTTCTTTTGCTCAATGGTGAAGTGTAGATAGTTAATGATAGTTAAGTCCCAAATAGACAACAGTTTGCATCTGCTTGAAAATCAGCAGCTTGTTGGTCTGAAGCAGTTTTTACCTCAATTACAGGTTTGCCAAATTAATGATTTGTGTAAGAGGACGTTTTTATAAGATTTTACTTCTGTGTTTCAGATTTATTGTATTGATTGTTTTGTCTGGTTAAGAAATAAATATATAAATAAAGGTGAAATAAAACATTGAAGAACTGCCTAAGTTGAGTACACACATAAAGATTATCGAGCAGTTTTTTCCACGATATTCCCCCTTCCAGACCAAGGACAGCAAATGCTCGATTATCTTAAGTCTTATAAGATTATCCTATAAAATCATCATTTGGTCTGAGGTGTGTTAAGAGTGAATTCATCCCGATAATCGGCTTCGAAACGGGTCATGGCCGACAATCAGAAGTATTGAACATGTTCAATATTTACGACCAAAAATCTTCATGTGTGTGAGGAAAGCCAACGACTCCTGAATTGTGAGTGTGTGGATTGTGATGTGGACCGGAAACGTAGCCAATCAGAGAGTGAGCTGACTGGGGAGCAAGGAAGGATATAAAGTCCATGTTCACACTGTCTCCAGTCTGTTATTTTTATCACGACCCATATAACTATGGGTCGTGGTTATCACCTTGCATGGCAGCTTCCGCCATCAGTGTGTGAATAGGTGAATGTGATGTATAATGTAAAGCGCATTGGGTACAGAAAAACGCTATATAAATGCAGACCATTTACCATTCATTAATATGTCCAGCCTTTACAAGTACAATCAAGGAACAATAGCCTTAGCTAAAGATCCTGTACAGAGATAGAGGTGCAAACATGTTGACATCAAATACCATTTTGTAAGGTCTGCTATTAATGGTGGGGGAATAACTCTGGAGTTAGACTCAAAGTCTAAGTTGAGAAATTTTGAAACATTTATGTTTGGAGAGCAACATGCAAAGAAATGTTTAAGTTGCCTGTTTGTATTTTTTTATGTAACAATGTGAGAGCAAGTTGACATGCCGTAATATGCTCTCAATTGTATGGGTTGTACCATTGTAATGATTTACTTTGAAATGTATTCGGAATGTCGCCGGAAGTGCTTGTTACTCTTTCCAGGTAAAGTGATTAAATAATGGGAGTTTACAATAAACTCAGTTGGAATGTGTTTGATCAATCAACAACATGTCTGGATGTCTCCTTATTCCTCCATCAGTGATTTATATAAAATGGCCTTGGTATACATGCGGACCGCTGAGCAGAGTTCTGCCAACAGTTTATAATCCGCTTTGCCTCCAGAAGATGGAGCCAAACTTCAAGATAGGGGCAAAGCTGCAGATTTTGCAGCGGTTATGATCTGGAACAGGTTTTCAGGAACGTTCTTGCTATCTCTCTGTCTTCCCAACAACTGTGCCATTGACCTCATACTGGTTGCTCCATTATCCACTGGTTAACTCTATCAAAACTGGAGCAAGAAACTATGGAGAAGAATAGTCAGGACTCACTGGCTGCAGGAGTTATCCACTCCTCTTCTTCACCTGTTGGAGTTGGGTTCTTCTTTGTTAAGAGAAAGTACAAGACATGTCATCCCTGCATTGATTATCAAGGTTTAAACATCATGCCATTGATGTCTTCTTCCTTTGAGTTTTTGCAGGGTGCCACTATTTTAACCAAGATGGATCTCTGTAACGCATTCTATCTGGTTCGTATAAAAGAGGGAGATGAGTGGAAGACAGCATCTTGGGCATTTTGAATATCCTGTGATGCCATGACTGAACAATGCCCCAGCTGTCTTCCAAACCTTGGTGAATGATGTGCTCTGAGATTTCCTTAACCATTTCGTGTTTGTTTACCTGGATGACATCTTGATCTTTTCTAAGCCCCTTTCTGAACACCACCTTCATGAACACCAGGCACTCTGACCTCTGGACAATAAATTGTTTAAGGAGAGAAATGTAAATTCCACGTCGACACAATCTCTTTCCTGGATTTTGTTATTGAAAAGGGGCAGATATGACTAACGTTCAAGAGGTAATAGACTGACCAGTACCAGCCACCCAAAAACAACTTCATCATCTGGGTTTTCTGGGTTTCACAAGACTTTACAGAAGTGCGGTGGCTATCACGTGGTGCTTATGCATTTCATGCAACTGCAGGAAAAAAAAAATCAAAGAATTCTGCAGCTGACCAATGTGTTTTGGATTAAAACAGCATATCTCGCGGACACATTCGCTGTCTACAATGAGACAAACAAACAGATGCAAGGTCCAGAGTCAAACCTTATTCAGCAAACTGGATTACAGAGTTGCCAAAATATCAAAAGAGGAACTAAACCTGTTTCCAATGCTGATGAAACAGACTGGCAGCACAGTAAGCACGTCTACGTTCACTCAGCACATGAACATGCTTCGGGAAGAAATTAAGTCCCGCTTTGCTGACGTTGAATCGTGGGTTATGGACCCATATGCTTCCAGCTTTGAGAACATGGAATACCTCGACTGTGAAAATGAGCTCACAGACCTTCAAGCTCATTCACTATCAGAAATATTTTGAGCAGAACGGATACAAAAGGTTTTGGATTGTCAAAGGACGCTCTCTTGCGCCCAACCTGGCCAAACATGCAGTTTTGAAAATTATTCTTCCATTTAGCCTTTAGAAGCATTTTAACAATAAAAACTAAAGCTCAGAACAGTCTCGAAGTCCACAACGACTTTAGACTGACTGTCACAAACACCCAAACACAAATCACCCCTGACATCTCATTCCTGGTTAGGAAAATGCAAGGCCAGGGTGGACATTAGTTATTTCATGGACAAAAAGTGTCTGGCTGTTCTTGTGTTATATTTACATATTACTTAATAGCCGGTGTATAACTGTGAGCACAGCACATGCAAAAAATGTCCATTGTCAGTGAACTGGTCTTTTCTGGACAGAGCTTTTTCTATACTGGCTGAGGGGGGGTAAAAGATGTGTGTTCAGATGCCTGCTCTGTTACCTGTTATAGAAAAAAATTTAACTTACATTTTTTGTTAAGCTCAGTGTTAAGATCTTTTAATAAATTAAATTTATAAAAGCTAAAACAAATAAAATCAGTACCTTTTCATAATGATATTGCAGTTCATTTGTCCAGTCTCTATTACCTTAAATATTTCATGCACACAGTAACCCAGTTGAAAAAAAACTCGCACAGACCCACATTCATGCCATTTGTGTCACTACACAATTGTTTAATCATACTAAGCAAGAACTGTGATAATGAAATTTATTTTGCCAATAAAAATATAAACCTTAAGATTGTATATCTGTATTGTTTGCCAGAGGAGGTGGGGAGGTCCTGGCTTTTTGATAGTTGAATTAGGGGTGTCCTCAAAAAAAAAAGAAAAAAAGATTGGGAACCGCTTATATAGGTGACTGGGAGCTTCTCGCAGTTAAACTGTCCCTAGAGGAATGGCGGCATTGGCTAGAAGGATCAGAGCAATTTTTCATCATCTGGACAGAACACAAGAACCTTGCTTATTTCTAAATAGCCAAGAGGCTGAAGCCATTTGGGCTCTCTTTTTCTCCCACTTCAGCTTTATGATCACCATACAGGTTCTCATAATGTGAAGCCTGATGCTCTGTCCAGGCAACACTTAACTACTGATGCCACCCCTGAGCCTGCGACTATCCTTCCACCCACCTGTGTTGTAGGTTCTCTCACCTCGAATCTGCAGTAAGGACAGTACTGCAGTCAGAACCTGATCCTGAATAAGGGCCCCCCAGCCAGCTTTGTTTCCTCTGTGGTCAGATCCCAGGTAATTTATTGGGCCCACACAGCCAAGTTCACCTGTCATCCTAGTCAAAATCACACCGTCTCTTTTCTGTGTCGGTTGTTTTGGTGGCCATCCCTTGTGCAGGGTGTACGACACTATGTTTCTGCCTGTTCTGTCTGTACCTGCAGCAAACGTTCTAGTTCATCACCAACTGGCCTGCTTTGACCTCTGTTCATACCAGGACGTCCATGGTCTCACATTGCTCTTGATTTTGTCACTGATCTCCCTCCGTCAGCAGGTAACACCACTATCACATCTCAAGTTTGGATAGAGTTCTGCTCCACTTATGGAGCTCAGGTCGAACAATCAGAAACTGGAAGCTGCTCTCCAGTGCATGGTTCAGTCTAAAACTACATGAAGCTCACAGTTGACTTGGGTTGAATACGCACATAACTCCATGACCACTTCAGCCACAGGATTCACCTTTTGAATCATCTCTTAGCTAGTAGCCACCTTCGTTCCCAGCTCAGGATAGTGAATTGGGCAACTTGGGCCGCATTACTCAGGACCCAGGAGCAGAACAGGCGCTTGGCAGATCGCCATTGGACCCCCACTCCTAGCTACCAACCAGGTCAGGTAGTTTATCTTTGAGAAACAGCCTCCTAAGGACAGAATCTAGAAAACTCGGACCCGCTTTCATTGGACTGTTTGAGATTGAGTCTCTCATTAACCCTGTCTCTGTCCGTTTGAAGTTTCTCGGACATATGAAGATCCATAATTCTTTTCATGTCTCTAAATTGAAGCCTGCTCACTTCAGTCCATTGTGCCCTTCTTCTAATTCCACTCCGCCCGCCCGTCTCATTGGTGGGCAGCCTGCCCACTCTATGTGGCGGCTTCTGGGTGTTCGTCGTCAGGGCTGGGAGCTTTGGTACCTGATGGACTGGGTGGGCTACGGCCCCGAGGAACTGTCTTAGGTTCTGTGCTCTGCCATTCTGGATGCCTCCCTGGTTACGGACTTTCGTTGGCATTCCGATGGGCCTGGTGTGTTGCTGGGAGGCTCCCGTTGAATGGGGGGTACTATCATGTCCCCTGTCCTGCTTGTTCCACACTCACATTTGAGGCCACTTGGAAATCTTACCATGTGTTACCCATTCCACTGATTACCCATGAGACTATTTAGGACTGGGGTTTTCCTGAAACTGGTGCCAGATTGTTGCACCAAGTTTTACCCCTTGCCTTGTGTGACCTGCCAGAAAGACTGCTGGAATGCTGAAGACATTTCACCGGACATGTCCTCCGCCATACCCTGTTGAAAAGAACTAAATAAAAGCTTAAGCTATCCAACAGACTGTTTTCACCAGAAGATAACACTGACACTGTTCTACTTTAACAAAACTTTTAGCACTCAGCTTGAAACCGATAAAGAGGAAGCTAAAGGCTAAGCTAAATTACCTGGAGGGGAACCTCTAAACCAAATCCTGGGGAAAAACCATGACTTGTTAGCCTCTGCTTCCACCACTTCCAGAGAAGGGAACAGCCGGTCCGGAAGGCTCGGAGGAGAGATACGCCTCTTAACCAGTTTTATTGTATTTAGAGTTTATGAAAACTACTCCTCAGAGGTGCTCGGCCAGAGGAAGTAATATAAGAAAGTGATGTCTTTTACAAGATGGGATTGAAGTCAACTCTCCTGGACACTTAGTCATACACTTACACATACTCAGACACTCACCCACATGCAAACTAAATTTTTTTCGGCAATACTCAGATGAATAATAATAGTGATGCCATATGGAGTAATATTATATATTATAATATGAATAATGTAAAATATAAATAAATAAAATATAAAGAATGCATTAAAAAAACAAAATAAAAAAAAACAGGAAAACAAACGCTCATTCAAAAAAGGATTGTCTAAATTAAAAATTTACGAAAATACCCCCAAAACAAAATACCTCAGTTAAAGTTACATCTGTTCTTCTTGTCATTTTCATACAAAATGAAGAACCCAAATTTACCTCTGATGTGTGAATCCCAAAAAGTAATGAACCTGATAAAGGTACCAAAGTGCCTAAAAAACCACAACCAGCTGAACCAAAAGACTACAGACCAGTCGCCCTGACATCTCACGTCATGAAAGTCCTGGAGAGACTCTTACTGGCTCACCTCAGCAAGCAGGTGAAGACCTTTCAGGACCCACTACAGTTTGCATACCGTAATGGGCTTGGAGTTGAAGATGCCATCATATACCTGCTTCAGAGAGCCCACTCTCATCTGGACCAGTCAGGCAGCACTTTGAGGGTCATGTTCTTTGATTTCTCAAGTGCTTTTAATACGATTCAGCCTGCTCTGCTGTGTGAGAAGCTGCAGAAATTCCAGGTGGATCCCTCCACAACCACCTGGATTTACGACTACCTCACAAACAGACCACAGTTTGTGAGACTGAAAGGTTGTGTGTCTGAGATGGTGGTCAGCTGCACTGGAACACCACAAGGGACTGTACTTTCACCATTTCTATTCACGCTGTACACCTCAGACTTCCAGTACAACTCTGAGTTCTGTCATCTGCAGAAATACTCTGATGACTCAGCAGTTGTTGGGTGTATCAGTGATGGACAAGAAGCAGAGTACAGAGAACTGGTCGGTCAGTTTGTGAAATGGTGCGGTGACAATCATCTCATCTTGAATACCAAGAAAACAAAGGAGATGATTGTTGACTTCAGGAGGAACAAGAACACACATAGAAGTGTTTCCATCATGGGAGAGGAGGTGGAGGTGGTGGAGGAATACAAGTACCTTGGAGTTCAGCTGGACAACAGACTTGAGTGGAAAAGCAACACTGAGTACATTTACAAGAAAGGTCAGAGCAGACTCTACTTCTTAAGGAAGCTGAGATCTTTTAACGTCTGCACCAAAATGTTGCAAATGTTCTACAGGCCTGTTGTTGAAAGTGCAATCAGCTTTGTAGCAATCTGCTGGGGCAGCGGCATCAGAACCAGAGACTTGAAAAGAATTAACAAACTGATCAAGAAAGCTGGTTCTGTGCTTGGAGTAACTCTGGAGCCGCTGGAGTTGATCATCAAAAAAAGAATTCTGTACAAGCTGACGAAGATAATGGAAGATCCTTCACACCCTCTACACAACGCCGTGACGAAACAACAGAGTGTGTTCAGTGGGAGGCTTGTTCAAGTCCGATGCAAGACAGAGAGATACAGAAGATCCTTCCTTCCAGCAGCTATCAGGCTGAAGAACAAAGCCCTTAATTAATTAATGTGATTGTTTTACTAAAAAATTACTACTACTACAATATTGAATTTCCCTTTGGGATTAATAAAGTATTTTTCATTCATTCAAATAATAATAATGGATTAGATTTATATAGCACTTTTCAAGGCATCCAAAGCGCTTTACTTTGTGAATCCATTATTCATCCACTCCTCACTCATACCTGGTGATGGTAAGCTACGTGTGTAGCCACAGCTGCCCTGGGCCAGGCTGACGGAAACGTGGCTGCCAGTCTGCGCCTACGGCCTCTCCGACCATCACCGAACATTCACCCACACATTCATACACCAGCAATGCCAACACTGGAGGCAAGGACGGTTAAGTGTCTTGCCCAAGGACACAACGACAGATGACTGGGAATCGAACCTCCGACCTTCCAATCATTGGATGACCTGCTCTACCGCCTGAGCCACTGCCGCCCCACCCAAAGAACACATTACCAATATAAAACAGACTTTTTTTTTTTTTAACACAACGTCAAAGAAAAGAAAATAAACATGAAAGACCAGAGAAATTTGTACAAGTACTGAAGGGTTCATTCAAAAGGAACCATTTCTAATAATTTATTATCATTTAGAGGGGACTCTAAATGATGTGTTTGTCATGTTTTGGTGTGTCTGAGTTTGCAGGTCAGGGTGAGCAGGTTACCATGGGGACTGAGGGCGGAGTCTGGAGCCACAATTGCTGCCACCTGCAGCTCATCAGCAGGCTCGTTATCTGGCTCTTCTCCCTGCTATTTAGGGGCAAGCAGGAGCTCCAGCCATCGCCAGATTGTCACACTTTATTCCTCAGCCTTAGACCTTGCTTCCTTGGATCACCACAGCACCTTGGATAAGGACTGTCCCCATGCCAAGTCGACTGCCTGCCTGCTCGCCCTGCCTGCAACCAAACTCATTCCACCTCCACCAGAAACCATCTCCTGGCTTACTCCTCCACCGTCAGTCTTCCTCTGGAATACAGTAAGCCGCTGCCATAGCAGACATAACCCAGCACCCTCTCAGACCCACATTAATCCTCTGCCCTCTCATAGGAAGTGCTTCCCGGACCTGGACCAAGCCACTAACAATCATTATAAATAAACATTGTTTGCATCTCCCTCCTTGTCTCACTGAGTGCTCTGCATTTGGGTCCACTTCTTTGTACCGCGGTCCCCGACCGTGTCAGTGTTAGTGAAATATTAGGATTACACAAGAAACTGTCTTGACACTAACTTTGCAGAGATGGTCAGGAAAATTTAAAAATGGATGGTACTACTCCTTCCTTTAAACGAGTTGACTGTCCAGTCCTGTCAAAGTCCTCTGGGTTAAAATGACGGCTGCAGATGACTGAACTGTCCTTCGGTACAAAGTCTCTCCTCCTGAGTACTGCTACCCATCCCGCTTCCTCCATTTATCTTCTGGAAACATACGAAACAACTCCATCTGAACATCGCTCAGTTCTTCTGCTACAGGTCAGCAGTTAAAGTTAATGTTAGCACCATGAAATTGATTAAATAGATAATGTTGAAATGACATGACCTACTTAGCACAATTATATGAAGTGGGTGACTGCCAAATGTCACTTAAATCATCATACTTACATCGTCTTACTAACAAATGTCCTGACATAAGCCGGTTTAATTTATGTAAGCTTAAGAAATACATCAAATTCAACAAGTTCATAACAGTTAAATCATATAAAACCACTTCTTACTTGTGAAATGTTATCCCTCTTATCTTGGTTTTGGTGTTTCTTTCACAGGAACATCCATATGCAGCACAAAAATCTGGCATTTTGGTTTCACACACACAGTCTGACACAGTCTGAGTGTTCTGACTGTGTCAGAAACCCCGGCCCAAGATGGCGGCCGTGTTGACGTGCCTGACAAGCCGAATGCGGCATCTAGTGTATACATCTATGGAAAGTGAGGAGGGAAAGGACAGAAGGCAGCCGCATGGATGGAAAGAGGCAACACTAAATAACTACATCATATTAAAATACGAAATAATGACAGCTCACTTCTAATAGCTGATAATAGTTGTGATGTGGATTTTGAGTCGACTAGAAAGAACATTATTTCGCTACCTGTACATGTAGCCTAACGTTACAGTAGCTCTGAAATTAGGTTTGTCGAAGGTATAAAAGCTAATATGAATAAATGTGTGAAAGAAAACGGTGAAGTCACTTCCAATCTTGCATAAATTATGAGGAAAGGCACTATCTGTAGATTTTTTTTCTCACCAGAGTAAGGTGAGAATGCTTTAGTCTCTCTAAAGCAACTGACCAAGGTTGATGAAGAAGATGGAGAGAAAAAAGACATAATGCAAGGCAAGATGATGAGGGACAGGAGGAGGAGGTGGTGGTAGGAGACCAAAGTAGTAACAATAGATGAAAAAGGGAGAGAATCAGCAAGATAATGGGGAAAGTGAGAGACAAGACAACATCCAGGGCTTAGACAGTGAAAGGAGAATATCTGATCCATCACCTAACAGCTCCAGTCCAGCTGGTGTGGGAACTGCATCTAAATTAGAACATGACAAAAACCTTTGCTGTGCAGTTCATTTAAAGGAACATTGGTGAGCCCACTTCAAATAAACATTTCTTTTCAATCTAATTAATATGTTAATAATTGGGACATTTTTGAGTGAGAAGAAATGGGAAGAGAGTTTTGGTATTTTGTGTGCAACGTGTTTTAGAACCATTGCTTGAAATTGAATTAGTGTGAAATGCACTCGACAAGTGTCTTTCAACCAGTGTCAAGTAAATGAGCAACCTGTCGAAGCATTTGTGAACACAGCATGCCAATACCAAACTGGTGGTGACAGATCCCGCTCGCCGGTCAGTGGAAGGAGTCCTTCAGCAGCCGACCCGCCTAAACAAGCAAAACTTTTTCTTAAACATTTCCTGGAGCACAGCAGCCGGTAAGACAGAAATTAACAAACCAGTTGCAGGTTCATTGTAGGGGACATGCTCCCCCCGTCGACTATTGAATCGCCAGGTTTAGAATAATACTGGATAAAATGATTATGAGACAAGTGTGTCCATTTCTTCCCACAGACAGGGACGCTGTTCTTATGGTTTTAAAGCCATTTTGTTTACAATATACAGTAAACACTATGCAGACAGGCAGCGATGATTTGGCTATGATGTTTGTCCATGTCTACACGGTGAATTAGGAAATGGTAAAGTAAAGTAATAAGTACTGAAGTTACTTTTCAAATGCAGAAGCTAGTAAAGTAATTTCATTACAATTTACCAAAGTAATGAGTAACTAGTAACTAATTACTTTTTTTAGAGTAACTACCCCACCACTGCTTCCATTACTAACCACTGATAGATAACCAAGAAGGCCAAATGCTTCATTGTTGTTGAACACGGTGAATGTGTTTGCTCTTCTGAGCTATTTAATGTTAAACATTTTATTGACGTTATTGGTAGTTTTCTGCTGGAAGGAGAGAGACAGAACAAGTGAAGAGGAAAGGGGAAGAGGAAAGAGCAGGTAGGTGAAGAAGAAAGTAGGGAAAGTACCAGGTGAAGAGATGAACTGAACTTTGTAAAGATTTCTTTTTTATACTTTTTTTAAACTTAATGTTGCAAAACACAAAACATTAGATATTCAATCTAACATTAGATGGAACATTATACATAACCACACATTAGATGGACTATCCCATTGTTTTAACATACATTCATCTGGACATTAAATTATAATTTAGGTACTCTACAGTCTACTACTATGTATACTACTGTATACTGTATATGAAACCTTTTGCTCATCTTGGAAGCAAGCAGGTGCACATGAGGGAACGCCTTCCCACGCCCACATGGTGGCTATAAATGGTCAGGTGGATGCCTGTAATACATATTCATCACATCATTTGTATGGTGGCTTGGGAGGGAAAAGGAGGATGCTGCATGAGATATAACACAAAATTAACCACTCAGTCATAACATCTGGTTCACACTCCTTACAAGTAAACTGTAACAGGATTTATTAGTACTGATATCAATACTTGGTATTGGCAAGTACTCAAATGTAAGTACTTGTACTTGATTAGAAAAATGTATCTGTGCATCCCTAGTTATAAAGTCATTGTTTTCTGCTGTCCTTTCATTGAAAGTAATAACTAACTCAATTTTAGATACAATTTTACTGCTTTGTATCCTCCAAATAATTGTCTTCGTCTACAAATGAAGCAGGTCTTGCTAGTTTTTGACATTTTATTAAATGATACACAGAAATAAAATTCCATGAAAATAAAGCATGATATTATAACTGAACTTTCACCGTAATACTGTATGCACTGTCACTGAAATCTACCCCGCAGTGCCTTGGCAGGAGGAGGAAGAGGACCGACACAGCTGATTTCTAGAAGAATATATTAATACGAAACAGATCACCTGACCTCCCAAGAAAACAGTAAAGTGCAGGAGAGGATGTACAATCTGTCACCAAATATAAAAAAAAATCTGAAACCTACTGATGGATACAGTTCTTTCTCCATCTCAGAATGAGGAAACCCAGACCACATTTTCCATGAGCCATCCTGTCTGGGCGGATTATGGTTGTCATCAGCTTATATAAACGGGAGGAACGTCCTGTCCTCCACTAACGAGTGTGAGAGGTTTCTTAGTTCTCTGGGATGGAACACTGTCTTGTATCCGAGGAGGCCCAGAAGTGGCTGACAGGCAGTCTGGGTGTAGACCACCATGTCAAAGGACAGCTTCACCCTCCAGTTCTCTGCATTGGCTGCAGAGTCCCGAACTGTGGTGAACTTCTGTCGGGACGACAGATCGCTGCTTCCCCGAGTGTTGTTCAGGATCCAGTCCACTACACTGTGGTCCAGAACCAGACCAAGGAAGCTGTACAACTCCCGGGTTTTCCGGAGGGGAAATCGAGCCAAGTCTTCATACCTGACCGAAAGAGGAATTATCAGTCAGTAAAAATTAACAAAAAAATAAATACAGTCAGAAATATGTAAAAAATCCATGGAAACGGATGGACGGACAGACAGTCAGCCTTATTTTTATTACCTGAGCAGCATGTACCTCCCTTTGAGCCAGTGGGGTCTGGCCAGGCCTGTGGACACAGACTGGAAGAAGTCCTCACACACTGTGTTGATCTGTTTCAGATCCAAGTTGTGAGGTCGACGTCCAGTTGCCCTCCATAGACGCCACAGTCGGTAAGTATCTCTGAAAGTTTCAATGCGAGACGCCAGGATGCCTCGTGGATCTCGGACAAGCTGGACCACCTAAAGATGATGAAGATGTTTACTGGGATAGTAAACACACACATCTGTGTCTATGCCGCTCTTGGTAACAGGGTAAAGGTGAACCAGTATGAAGCCCCAGTTTCCAGTGTAAATTCAGCTGAGCAAAATGTACATATTTTGTCCCATATTTTAAAATGAAATTTAATTTCAGCAACATCCAGGATGTGATTTAATCATACAACAGCTCGGAGCTGCTTGGAAGAAGTCTTCTGCTGATTGGTGGACCAGGTAGAAAGCAGACCAAGGAAGGTTCCAATCTGAAGAACAAAGAGCCAACAGCTAACATCTAATTCTCACACTGGACAGTCTTAAATATTTTTAGCACATTCATTGCAGCTCTTTTGTCTTTTCCACAGCAGAACAAAGCTATTGAACCAATAACAGCACCAGCATCAGAGCAGCTACACCTCAGGCTGTGAGAGCGCCTCTCAGCGGCAAAAACAGGCTACACGAAAAGTGGGTTACAAAGTTGGTTAAGGCACCAAAGCAGGGCTGACATTAAACCAAGCCAGAACCTCAGAAATATCTAGACAACCTTAAAGAGTCACCTCTAATGATTTTTATATTTTATATGTTCTGTCAGCAGTGAACTGTTGGACTTTCACGGTCTATGTTGAGGACGAACTTAAAAATAACAAAGAAAACATCAGGACTTGTAGAAGATGGGTTGGTACAGACACATATTTACTCCTGTACATGTGTTTACGAAGGCTTCTGTGAAGACACGTTTGCAAAAACACTTGTTTTCTTTACACATATAAATCTTTTTTTTACAACCATGCAAACCTTTTTTTTACACATTCACAAACTTGAATTTCTCAGGCAGATGTTTTATACAGGTTGACAAAACATAATTTACAATTTAAACTCTGAAATTATTTGCAAACACCCTTGTAGATTTATTTTGAGTCCATATACTTTGGCCCAAAACAAAAAATGTGGTGTGGACACAAAGAACCTCCACCCTCTTCTTTCTGTGATTGGTTAAAGATAAGGGAAATCTGACTGGTTCTTGAGTAGGTGTGTAAAATGTGGGACAAATGTTTTATGAAAACTACTCGTATTTCCTGACTGGTAATACTTGTATTACCAGTATTGTATTTTCTGACGTAGTTTGCATACGATTTGATTTGTACCTGTACTAGTTGTTACTAGGAGTTTACTAAGTGCATTGCATGCAGATACGGGCGATTTAGAATCAATCAATCAATAAAAAATCAATTTTTTAACTGTTGATTAATGAAAAAATATTGAGGAAAGCAGCTCCCAGACCATCTGTGGTGTTACATAATAGAGTTATAGAACACCACATGCATACATACCGGCTGAGCATGGTAACCTCTGCACTAAAAGCTAGCAAGTGGAAGTACTTGGGCTTCTGTGGGCGGCTTCATTTGTTCGGACCGTCCAGTTTGTTTGGGGAAGTGTGAATGCAAACTCTGGTCCACCTACAAAAGTAATTTTAGGTTCATCTAAAGTACAGGAGGTGGACCACAACGCAAAGGGCATTGTAGGTAAACACATATCAGATGACAGGCAGCTCTGGCCGGGAGTAACGGCTTATGGTCAGACGAGGAAAAACCAAGTAATCCCAAGACTGATAAGATCTGATGTAGCTCCGTGTTTTGCTCTGATGGAAACAGCAGTTATCCTGCATTAACCAATAAATAAGTGAACTTTCTTTAATGTTTAGCAACGCTAATATGAGAAACCATGTTACACATTTACATGCTGACTGCTGTTCCAATCAGTGTGTATGAAGTAGGGCTGCAACTAATGACTATTCTGATAGTCGATTAGTCATCAGTTATTAAAACGACTATTTGACTAATCAGATTATGTATCTCATAATTATTAAATAGCTCTTATTTCACTTTCAGCTTTGAAATCTTCCAACGTGCCTTTCTTTAAATGTTCGAGCATTGCAGACGTACTTCTGCGGTATGCAAGGACCATCGTAGCAGTTGTTCTGTGTTAAAAAGTCATTTAGCTGGTGAAAAACTGCTTTTTCAATTATCTCACTTAGAAAAGGAAGATTTGAGATCAGTTGCTCATTTGTGTCTTGTCTAGATTGTCTCTTTTTAGCAGAGGCTTGATTACAGCTGTTTTTAGAAGTTCTGGGAAGACACCCGAAATTAAAGATAAGTTAACAATCTAACACATCTGGCTCCAGAGTTCTTGAGACCTTTTTGAAAAGGCCTGTGGGCAGGATGTCCAAGCAGCAAGAGGAAGAGTTCAACTCACTTATGATATCGCCTAGATCTTTGCTGCTAATGGGACTAAACTGTGACATGGTGTTTAAGCTGGTTTTCAAGTATTTGCTGAACCTGTTGCTGCTGATAAACCAACTGCTTGTCTGATATTTTGGATTTTTCTGTGAAGAATTTGGTGAACTCATTGCAGGCCTTGGTGGAACAAAGTTCAGATGCTACTGAAACAGGAGGATTTGTTAATCTGTCGACAATGGCGAATAAGACCCAAGCATTATGATAGTTTTTGCTAATAATGTCAGAGAAATAGGACTTTCTTGCATTCCTCAGTTGTAGATTATAAGAGTGAAGTTTCTCTTTATACATGTCATAATGAACCTGTAGATTTGTTTTTCTCCATCTGCGCTCGGCTTTCCGACACTCTCTTTTTCCATGCTTTACCAGTGTGGAATTTCTCCATGGAGACTTTTTCTTTCCAGAGACAACTTTCACCTTAATAGGAGCAACAGCATCCATAATACTTAACATTTTAGCATTAAAACTAGTGACAAGCTCATTGGTTGAACCCCCTGATAGGGCAGGTGTTGAAGAGAAGACCTGGTTAAACATCCCAGTCGTGTTTTCAGCTATACACCGTGTTGTGATGACCTCTGTTGAGACATTTGTGTGAACAGGAATCGTACTCTCAAAGAAAACACAGTAATGATCAGACAGGTCCACAACACACACAGTCATTTTAGAAAAGTTCAAACCCTTCGAGATCAGTAAATCTAGAGTGTGTTCTTTAGTGTGTGTGGCCCCTGTTATATGCTGAGTCAGCCCAAAGTTGTCCAGACTGTTACTCAGGTCTTTAGTCCCCTTATCCTGAGGGTTGTCTACATGGATGTTAAAATCACCAACAATAATTACACAGTCAAAGTCTACACAGATTAAAGCAGCAGTTCACTAAACTCATCATGAAATGCTGCACAGTACCCTGGTGGGCGGTATATATCCAGAAACATTGATCTATTTTTAGCTTTTAGCTGAAGAGCCACATATTCAAAATAAGTAAAATTTCCAAAAGATAACTGCTTACATTGAAATGATTCATTTAAAAAAAACTGCAACCCCCCGCCCCCTCCTCTCCTGTTCAGTCTGACCTCACTGATAAAACTAAAGTTGCGAGGGGTTGACTCTATAAGAGCAGCTGCGTCTTGGTTTAACCAAGTTTCTGTTAAAAACATAAAATCAAGGTTGTGTTCAGTGATAAGATCATTAATTAAAAATGTTTTCCCTGCTAATGGCCTGTTTGGGGTTTGGTGGGACGAAGGATCATCGTCCTGGTTTTTGGTGCTGTTGAGGGGATTGGGAGCAAATAAAGATCCATCCTCTTGCCTCCGCTGATGTCTCTGTTTTTCAAGGCAGCTCCGCCTCTGGGTTTCCACTGGGTTTTGTTTGGTCTATCTTATGAGATAACTCCTCTTGTATCCCAGTCTTGGCACTGAATACAGAGGGATGACGCAGGAAGTGGAAAAGGTTGGAGGTGAAAAGTTTCACCCCTGACTTGTTCAAATTTAATCCATTTTCCTTAAAAAAGATGTCTGCGTTCACAAAAGATGTAAAAATTATTAATAAAATGCAGTTTGTTGTAATCACATGTCGAAATAAGCCAATTATTTAATGCCAGTAATCTACTGAATCTTTCCTCTCCTCTTCTGATGGGGGGCACAGGTCCACTGATGAAAACAGCTGCTTTCAGAGAGCTCGCTGTGTTTAACCTTCCAGTAAAGTCCTGCTTCAGAACCTCAGATTGTTGCTTGGACACATCATTTGATCCTGTATGTAGTACGATGTTTCTCACATCTGGGTAATCAGCCATGGCTTTCAGAATTCTCTCCTGCATGTCACTGATCATATCTTTAGGAAAGCAGAGGACTTTGGTGTTCTTTCCACACATCCACTGAACATCATTTACAGTAGAATCACCAATAATCAGAGTTTCAGGCCCAGCTTTTAGCTTTCCCTGGGGCCTTTTCCTTTCTGACCAGCTTTTAGTCCTCACCTCGCAGTCCTGGGATAGAAGATCCCAATGAAGATCCCGAGTCATCTGATAGCGGAGCAAATCTGTTCTGTAGTTCCACATTCAGGCGCTTTGGAGGTTTGTTGTTAACCTTCCCAGTCTGGGTTGCCCAGTCCTGTTTCCTACCATGTAGTTGGGTAGAAGAGGTCCTTTGTTTTGTAGGGAGAGGAGGCCAGTCAGTCTCATCATAGACTTCAGCAGGCTGCGCCCGACCCGTGATACGTTGTCCTCCCTTTTCCAGAAGGCATGATTTACTTTTTGGCTTTGCACCAAGACAGTTCCAGGGAGGATTTTTACCCAATGATTTATTGTAATTCACAGAGGCTGCTTCTTTTTTAGTAGTGTTATCTGTGCTTTTTAGCCATCTGTTAGCTTGCTCACCTCCGCTGTTGTGGGTCAATGACAAGGTTGTTTCATTTCCATGCAGTCCATTTACTTCAATACTGACTTCAAGACGGCAAACTTTCCCTTTCAGGGCGGTTGTCTTCTTAAATAGGTCTTGGTAGTCGTCTGTGGAGATGGAAGGCATCTTGCTGCTTGTTTGCCTAGCGTTAACACCTTTCCAAGCTACTTAACTTTAGCAGAGTGCTACGTGTAGGCTTCAGCTGTGTGTAGGCCACGCACATGGAGTGCTGCAGATAAAAGAGCTATGAAAAATGTTGCGGTTTCTGGTAAATATTCTTTAGTCCCAGTGACTTATAGGTATCAAAAAACTATTGTGGGTGGGTTTGTAGGTAAAAAAGAGGAAAAATCAGTGTACAAATCAAAGTAAAAAGAGGAAGAATGCAGCAGAAGGGAGAGCAAAAGCAGGGTGAGTCTGTACAGCAGCAAAGCAGAAATATTTCATGACTAATTGTTGCAGGCCTCGTATGAAAACACATTTTCAGAATGTCAAACTGAAATGACCACCTCATGATATATATATATATATATAAAGACTTACCAGCTATTTTACTAGCCTACTTTTAATGAACCCTTGCTGATGTAACAGGACCCTTTTTGTTCCAGGGTCATCTGCTACTGGAGTACAGTATGGCCTCAAAGATAAATTCCATTTACAACTGGTCTAAAATAAGTGTTTATTTGAATGTGCAGTCATGATTATAGCCTGGAATGGTACACATAATTCAAATCTAAAGAGTCTTAGCTTTCCAGTGGTGTATGGGTACTGGGAAGGGTGAATGATGAAAATACGTATTTACTTGTCATGTCCTCCTCATGGGACATCTGGTACCAACTTCAAAAAAATTCTAAATTAGCAAGGGGGAGAAACTAAAATCGATTAGACGGTAATAAATACACACAAATACACACACACAGCTGTGCTTGTTTATATCAGAAATCCCAGGTTGTTTTTTCTTTTTCTTCTGTTTCTGGAGCATCCGCCTGTGGGCATGTCAAAGTGATTTCTTCCGTTCGCATGTAAACGCCATGATCAGAGTAACTTTTTCAAAAGCCATGATAACAGCACAGGTCTGATCTGAATTATAACCTGACTGAAAAAAATTACACATGTAAACATGGCTCTTGACTGCTGCTGCTATTGACAGTAATAAGTCCATGTAAACCGAGTGAGATGATCCTCTACCTTCAGGTTGAGTTTTGGGTCCTCCATCAGTGCTCTGAGGTCACTGATTTGTGGGATCCGGACCGTCTTGATGGCTGCATGGCGCTTTGCTCTGCAGGTGTCGGCTGCCAGCGACACATTGAGCGGTCCACACTTCTTCACACACTCGCCCTCATCAGACAGAACCAGACTCTGCTCCTTCGGGCCCAGTTGGGCCTCACACACAGGGGTAGAGCAAAGAGACCGGCCTAAACACAACATACACACACATTAGTGTCTTGTAAAGACAGGGGCGTGGGACGTGAACGGGCGTGTCTCTTACTGGCTCCTCGTCTGAACAGCTTGTCGGTCAGGTGCTGAGCAGGACGGGGTTGGATGTAATTCTCCAGGCTGTGGAGGTGACAGTGGTACAGAGACTTCAGCAGATCTCTGGCTGCTCCCAGCATCACTCTCCTCTCAGACAGATTCCGACTCTGCGACAGGCGAGGCAGCAGCGCCAGCTGGACGTGGTACAGAGGTTCGAACAGGTAGAAGACCTGCAGAGACAAAGAGGACAAAGAAGACAACAGAATGAATCCAAAGAAAATCTGAATTCCAACATGATGATGGGTTGGAGACGTTACTGAGCTAATTGTGTTTGTTGGGAAACTCTGAGCAGGTGTTTCTGTTTCTGCTGGTTTCTTTCATTTCACACTGAGCTCCACTAATGTTTGTCCTTCTAAAGCTAATTCCAAAGTAAAAGTTTTTTAATTTAGATTTTTCATATCAACTTGAATCACAGTAATATTCCTACCGAGGCATAGCCCCGCCCACACCTGTTTCTCTATCAGCAACAAAGGAAAGAGAAGAAGTAAAGGGAAACTTGTTTGGTCTCTAGCTGGTTGCTGGTCACTTTTTAGCATTCCCTCACTCCGAGCCTTCATTTTTTTCTTTTCACTTTCATTTCTCTTCTTTTTCTCTTTTACACATGATTAAACCGCATTGAAGCTTCACACATGCAGCTCACACACTCCTCTGTGTTATCACCCATGTAAAAAGTGTGTTTTCAGTGACTTAGTAAATAAAATTCCTGTTTTGGTTCTAAGGATTATTTCTTTGTTGTAAAAATGCTTAGTAAAATATCTTATACTAGTGGAAAGTCTGTTTATTCCATTTAAATTGAGCCACGTTTGTAAGGAAAAAGAATTTGTAGGATGAGCAGCAGAGATGAGATGTGGGTTGTACCATGAAAAACTTGTCAAAACTTCTCTGCCAAAGAGCTGATTCTGCTGTTGATTCTTGTTTTGAGCTCCCGGTACCCCAGTGGGGGTCGGAGCACCGCAGCTACAGTCCAGGTCAAGTTAAATAAAATCAACTTGACCTGGTAGGGTTGGGGAAACACTGACATGATATGATGTTCTGACCTCTGGATGCTGGTTAAACAGCTGGCCCACAAACGAAGACCCGCTCCGTGTGGTGGCCAGAATGAGGATGTTGGTTCTCCTGTTGGTGTTGAGTGAGGGAGGTGAGGAGATGGACGATGGAGTTTGGAGAAAAACGTCATCGCAATCTGGTGTGTCCTGGCCGACTCCCGTCACCCCTCTGATGGTGCAGTTGACCGAACGGCTGGTGGGGATCAGGCCCACAGAGCACAACAGACTGAATGGGTTGGTGGAGAAGGTCCGGATGGCTGTGTACTGGATAGCTATGGAGGCTAATGCTAGCAGCACCACGGACTTCCAGGAACACTGCATGACGGCTGGACGGACGCATTGGGATCCACAGGACTGTCTGCTGCAGGACACATATAAAACCAGGAGTTAATTAATGTGATGGCTCTTCAACATCTGCTGAACTTTGACCTTCACTACTGCAGAAAAATGGATGTGAATGTTATAAATGATAAATTTCTGTTCAGTTAATTTCAATCAACCATTTTATTGTTTTGTTCATTTTTATAACAGTATTATGGTATGGGCCTTCTAAAAATGTCAAGAATAACAGCCATTAACACTAAAGAAATACGAGAAGTATCACCCCAATTTCCAGAAAAGTTGGGATGCTGTGTGAAATGTAAATGAAAAAAAAAAATCAGTGATTTAAAAAATCTTGTACCCATATTTTATTCCCACTAGAACATGAACAACATATCAGATGTTGTAACTTGAGACATTTTACCATTTCATGGAAAATATTAGAACATCTTGAATCTGATGGCAGCAAGTTGGAACAAGGGCAACAAAACGCTGGAAAACGTAATTGGTATAAATAAAAAACAACTGGAAGGAGCATTTGAGAACTAATGAGGTTCACTGGAAACAAGTCAGTAACATGACTGGGTGTAAAAGTAGCATTTCACAGAGGCAGAGCCTCTCAGATGTAAAGACAAGAATGGAACAAGGCTGAAGGTCAAACTGGATATTGGTGATCTTTGGGTCCTCAGCAGAGGTGCCACTTACCAACAGGCAAACTAGGCAAATGCTTGGGGCCCCGAGCCAGACCCTAACCCTAAAAAACATGAAGAGTAAAGAAGAGACCAAGACAGTGGTAAGTAGTGTTGATAATCCAGAAGCTAATTTAGTTCTGAGCAGCATCTGTCTGGAAGTCTATCTGGGTGTCAGGAGGCTGAAAATAAAAAGATAACTTGTATGATATTGCATTAAAGCTTTCTAGTTCAGCTTATCTATAAAGCTAAGAATGTTAAATTATAGAATTAATAGGCACGAAATTTAATACGTACTACTAGTGTGCATGGATGAAAGTCACTGTGTGCAACTGGTGTTGATATTGTTTTACCCATGTCCAGTAGGGTTTATTAGATTAGATTAGATTAGATTAGACTTTATTATCTCACAGTGGAGAAATTCACTTGTTACAGCAGCTCTTGTTATAGAATAAAGTGCAGAAAGACAGAATAAGGTGAACATGCATCACAGCAAGAAGGTGCAATATAAATTATTTACAAGAAAAAGTCTAAGAAAAGCAAAAATATGTACCATTATAAATATAAAAGATATATATATATATATATATATATATATATATATATATATATATATATACATATAGAATATAACAACAACCTCACAGACTATATACATATTTACATGGTGATGGTGGGATATGAAGAATATGATGGCATTGATAATGGGGGGTATTGCACAGTAAAATATAAATAAATATTACACAGTATTATGACTATACAGATAAGTTGTACAGTCTGACAGTAGTGGGAATGAAGGACCTGCGGTAGCTCCTTCCTACACTGAGGGTGTCTCAGTGTATGCTTCTAAAAACTACTTATGTATGTGATGTATTAGCTGTAAATGTAATCCTAAATGGTCATAATACAGTTTTCAGCACATGTTAATCTTCTGTATTGGAACTACATTAAATCATATTACCCCTATTTAATTAAATGAAAATAGTAAACAATTAAATCAGTAGAAGAAGTGAAAGCCATCAAAAAAACTTTTTAAAGTTACAGTTGAAGAATTTAATACTGTGACAGCAAAGACTTTAAAAGATATCATTATTAACATATTATTGTCATTGTTATAAGTAAACAATATCATAATAAAAGGACAATGAACGCTGGTTGGAGGAGCACCCTGTGAAATTTTGCTTGGGTCCCCCAGAGACCCAAGAAATGTCTCTGCTCCTCAGGCAGCACTGCTTTAAACCCAGACATGATTCTCTACTGGAAATCACTGCATGGACTCAGGAAGACTTCCACAAATCCCTGTCTGCGAACACAGTTCACTCTGAAATCCATACATGCAGGTTAAAGCTCTATCATGTAAAGAAGAAGCCAAATATGAACAGAATTCAGAAACACTGTTGTCTTCTCTGGAACAAAGCTCATTTAAAATGGTCTGAGATAAAGTGGAAACTGTTCTGTGGTCAGATGGATGAAAATGTGAAATTCTTTCTGGAAAGCATGGACACTGTGTCCTGTAGACTAAAGAGGAGAGGGAGCATCCAGCTTGTTATCAGTGGACAGGTGAAAAGCTGCATCTCTGATGGGATGGGGCTGCATTAGTGCCTATGGTGTGGGCAGCTTCCACATCTGTGAAGCTCCATCAATGCTGAAAAGTACATGGAGGTTTTAGAGCAACATCTGCTCCATCCAGACAATGTCTCTTTCAGGGAAGACCTTGCAGATTTCAGCAAAACGATGCTGAACCACATCCTGCATCCATCACAGCAGCATGGCTTCACAGGAGAAGAGTCCGGCTGCTAAACTGGCCTGCCTGCAGTCCAGATGTTTTACCAATACACAACATCTGGAGCATCATGAAACCAAAACTCCAGCAGTGAAGGTCCAGGACTATTGAGCAGCTAGATTCCTGCATCAGACCAGAATGTCACAACATTTCTGCCCTAAAACTCCAGCAACTGGTCTCCTCACTTCCCAGATGTTTACAGACATGTTAGAAGAAGAGGGGATGCAAAAATGTGCCGAACATCACGCTGGAACTACTTTTTACACCATGCTGAACATCACCCTGGAACTACTTTTTCCACCATGCTGAACATCACCCTGGAACTACTTTTTACACCGTGCTGAACATCACCCTGGAACTACTTTTTACACCATGCTGAACATCACCCTGGAACTACTTTTTACACCGTGCTGAACATCACCCTGGAACTACTTTTTACACCGTGCTGAACATCACCCTGGAACTACTTTTTCCACCATGCTGAACATCACCCTGGAACTACTTTTTACACCGTGCTGAACATCACCCTGGAACTACTTTTTCCACCATGCTGAACATCACCCTGGAACTACTTTTTCCACTATGCTGAACATCACCCTGGAACTACTTTTTACACCGTGCTGAACATCACCCTGGAACTACTTTTTCCACCATGCTGAACATCACCCTGGAACTACTTTTTACACCATGCTGAACATCACCCTGGATGTTTATAGATGTGTTGCTGCCATCAGATTCAACATGAGCTCATATGAGGACATCTGATATGTTGTTTATGCTCTGTTAAGAATAAAATATGGCTTGATGAGATTTGGAAATCATTAGATTCTGTTTTGATTAATATTGTACACAGACACTGATTTTTTGGAATTGTAGTTGTAGGAGAACAAAGATGAAAAAAGTGACATGATCTGGATCACACGAACACAGTCTGAGGAAATAAAACACAATCATAACAAACACAGCTGTGAACACACACCGTTGTTTGTTGTTTGTGAAAACACTTCAACACATCATCAGATCTGCTTCATCCCTCCTTTTTTATCATCATCATCATCTGTTAGAATCAAGTGGATCCATGTCAGGCAGATATTGTTATTCCCAGTGAAAACTGTTTTTCCAGTCTGGAACAATCATCAGTAGGACGGTGGCAGGTGTGATCTCCATCTGATGTGATCATCTGGACATTCTTCTCTTCATAAATCTAACACGTTAACGCTTTCAAACATCAAAATGTCTCATTCGATAGGCTGTTTATGGTCTGATCTGTGGATGTAAAGGGATGCTGGAGGAGCCACAGCCGGCTGTTAGCTAACGCTGTGTCTGATGAGAGCTAACGCTTCCAACCACCTCCACCGACCGGCCTGTCTCATCCCCAGCGCCGGGCGCAGTGCTCATTCCTCGGCCTCACGGAGTCGCTTAGAGCCGACCGAGAGGAGGAAGCTGCCGGTAAGTCGGACACCTACCTGTGCCTGAGGCAGGCAGCCGGGGGCTGACGGTGATGTTCCAGACTCGCCAGGGAGCCAAGATGGTCCAGGTTCGGTGTACCAAGCCTCGTCATCCCGCCCCCATCCCCACTCCCACAGTGCCTACAGCTGATGCTGCGCCCTGTTCATGTTAGTTCTTTATTCTTTTTCAGGCTCTGTTTTATTAAACAGGATACAAATAGGATAGGACCAGAACAGAAAGATCTTCTCTTATATACATACATACACACACACATTTATACATATATATATATATATATATATATATATATATATATATATATATATATATATATATATATAGATAGATAGATAGATAGATAGATAGATAGATAGATAGATAGATAGATAGATATAAGCATTTGTTTTCTGTGGCTGATGCAGCTGTGGGACCTTTATCATGGCTACACAAACACTCACCCTTCAATGATAGAAAGTAAAATGTGCTTTTAGACAGATCATCGGTTTGTTCATCAATTTTGGGTGTTAAACTTCAGTTGTCACATCCCAGATATTTTTGACAGAATATGCTGTATGAGTTCTGCATTATGATTGGACAGTTGTTTCTAACCTGGGTCCCCCAAAGAGCAGAGTCCTCAATGGCTTTATAGACCACTTTGGAAGTCCCTAAAGAAAATAGGTTGGGAACCACTGATCTAAAACATGGCAGAGATGGTGCAGAACAACATATAGAACTACATAACATGCTGCTTTTACTCATTAAATTTCTGAACCCAGATGTTTTTTCAACAGGAAACATCCACTACCTGATGGGACTCCCAGTGGATAACAGCTATATATATATATATATATATATATATATATATATATATATATATGTATATATATATATATATATATACATATACTGTCACACCATTTATTCCTATTTCTTTAGTTGTATGCAGGGTCGTTGCAAGATATAGAGCTCCTCTGGGGCCCAGGCCCTCTATTATTCAGATAACATTTTTATTACAAACACCTGTTATGTTTATTAAATGAGCAATGTTATGTTCCACCTACTTCCCTTTGTTAACCCGACTGTTACTGCTGTTCCAAACAACAACAACAACAACAACTACTACTACTACTACTAATAATAATAATAATAATAATAATAATAATAATAATAATATGGTTGTAATAGACTTTGTGGAAAAATTATCCTTCTTTTCGGATGTTGTCAATCGAACGTGAAAAATACAAAATGAGAGTTTATAATCTAATCACATGTATGAATAAAATGGAATCAAGTAAAAAAAACAACAACAACAAACAAACAAACAAACAAAAAACTTCCATTTGAATACTACACTGTTGTGGTAAATGCAGTCAGGGTTAAGGTTTTTCTCTCTCACATATATTTAGAGGTTTGCTTTAAACAAACAAACAAACAAAAAAAAAACAGCATAATGAAAGTCAAATATTAAGACTTTACTGATTTTTTATTTATATTTGCAGAAAAAGTATCATTAGTAGTGATTATTGGAACTGTGTTTCAACACGTGTTGTTAAGAAATTATATTCTCCAGAAACTGTCACGTTTTATGTTGTACCTCATGTTTTACTGCCATCTTCTTCTACACTGTTTGTTGTTGTTGTTGTTGTTTCTATCAAATGTTAGCTAACACTTTTCTGGTCGATAGTACAATCTAAAAATGTTATTTTCTAGTTGATGCATTGAATTAAGTACTTAGTTGATTATTATATTATTGTAATGATGTATCCACTTTTTAAGATGATATAGTTTAATATAAGACACCAGCTCTGACACATATGCACCAGCAGTAGAGACTGAGCAGACTTCTTCTTCTACTTCTTCTTCTACTTCTTAAGGAGACTGAGATCATTCAAGGTCTGCACCAAAATGTTGCATATCTTCTATAAGTCTGTTGTGAAAAGTGCAGTCAGCTCTGCAGCATCTGTTGGGGCAGCAGCATCAGAAACAGAGACTTAAAGAGATTGAAGAAACTGATCAAGAAGGCTGGTTCTGTACTGGGAATAACTTTGGAGACACTGGAGCTGATTGTCCACAAAAGATGCTGCAAAAGCTTCTGATTATAATGGACAGTTCTTTGCATCCTCTAGTCAACTCAGTGTGAGGCTTCATCAAGTCTAATGTAAGACAGAAAGGTACCAGAGATCATTCCTGCCAGCAGCCATCACCCTCTGGAAAAAGACATGACCATCTTCTAATTAATTAGTCTTATTAAAAAAAAAAAACTTGTTACCTTACTACAACAATGCAGTTTCCCTTTGGGATTAACAAAGTCTTTTTCATGTCATCCGTCACTGCTGAATGGTTAACTCCTGTGTTAGCTCTTGAGATTAGATGGGGGCACAGACCCAATAAAAGGTTTGGCAAGCTGTGGTTGAGTCTCTTAAAAAACAGTAAATATAACACAGTTTACAGACAGAAAACAGGATTTTTACAGCAGCAAGATGATTAAAAAAAGAGCTGCTAAAAACCTGACATGTCTCATTGTATGTTAGGACAAAAAAACTATCTAGAGCAGATAAACAGGATCTGAAAGTGACATCCTTAAGAAATAGTTGTGGTGAACTGGAAAAATAGTATATCTTTATGGTTATTGTTACTGTCTTTGGGCCTCATTCAATAATATCTTTTTAAGAATTTTCTGAAATTTGTTCTTGACTTGTTCTTCAGAAAACTGATACATGAATGTGTTTGTGGACTGCAAATGTCTTTTGTATATTCCCTCCTAAAATAATTAATCCCAATGTCTTGGTAAATCATAGCACCTATCAGCTGGCCATAGTTTGCATGGAGACAAAATGTCTGTGAAAGGTGATGAGAGTAAAGGAACATGTGCAGACACAGACAGAGGTGAAACAGAGATGAATAAGAATGCAAATAAATAATGATAAAGATGTGCACTGAAACCTGATTGTACTCATTTTAAAGTGATAATTTATTTATAAGCAATCACAAAATGAGATTTCAATCATGTAAAAGCAGCTTTATGTACAAACGGATCATTAATTACTCCAGAGCTTAGACAGCAGCCTGCGGTCTGACATTATTCTGAGGCCCAATCCCACTTTAAAATGATAAGTTGGTGGATGTAAGGCACTAGTTGGCCAGTAATCTGCACTGTATTACTCTTGAATTAAATCAGACCCCTTTAATGTAGATTATGCATCTTATTAACAAGAAATGTACTCTTATAAATACTGTAAATAAATAAAGTAAGCCACAAACATCAGTGGAAATTAAACTTTGTAAATCAACACATAAATCATATACTTATTAGACTTTACATACTTGAAATAAACAAGCATAAAGCAAACACATGAAACCTAAACAGTGAAGCAGCAACATGCCTGAATATGGTTTGTGATTACAGCATCTCTTCATCTGCAGCTGTAATTAATCCGTAAAAGAACTTGCAAAAGCATACTTTCTTTGTTAATTTAGACATTTAATTGTTCATTTAGATTCGCATGTTATGTCGGTTTTATACGGAGAGGAACAACCGCAGAGAAAAACTGAGCGACACGACGCTCCCGCGGCTGGTAGACAATAACTTCAGGACACAACAGGGGGGGTCGTGTTTTACACTCGCTGTGCTGCGTTCAGGGTCCCGCGATTAATAAAAAAAACTCCTGCGATCAGAGCAATGTGCCCTCTCGATTAAGAAACGCTGTTGAATTGACAAATACGCTCCTCGATGTATTTTGCTGATATGTATTTTCTCATGGGAAGCAATCTGACAGTTGAATCGTACATTTTTATCACATATTTCATGCACAGACAACGCCGCGCGTATTTGGCACGCGTGGCTTTCCGTACCGGAACTACGTTTTCGGGCTACATGGAGGTTTTGTGGTAAAATTGTTCTGAACTAAGTTTCGTTGGCAGAAGCTGCAGAAGTGTGATAAAGTAGAGTCCTCCTCGTGTTTAGATCAACAAGTACTAGTTAACCTAGTGTGACTAGTCAGCGAGAGCTTTGTCTGTCGTACAGCTGTTAGCTTAGCCTGCCCAGGACCCCATCCCACATTCAGTATGGATCTGTTGAAGGAGCTTGTGAAGCAGAGACTTTCTGCGGCGGCTGATGAGGTTTTTGAGCTGTTTTTAAAATCCCTTGAGGAGTACGTGGAGCTGGTTAGGTCCCAGAACCAAAATGTGCTGCAGATGGCAGGTGAGTTTACCGGTAAATACACTGGACTCCTGGAAGTTTACTTTTCTGGTCTGGTTGACTACTCGGAGCACGTTTTTTCCATGTTTTTCTTTTTCCGTATTTTTCATACACGTTTTATGCGATGAAAAATAACTAGTTTGAAGATAATTTATCCACATATTTGTAGATTATTTGTGTCGTTGTACAGCGAAACATTGTTTAGCAGCAATCTCCAACAGCAGCCACATATCAAATGTGCATACAAAACAAACAGCAACATGTATATAAACAAATGCATAAATAGGATTATTGACAATATAAAAGTGCACCGAGGGCAACAGTATATTTTTGCACATGGTGGCTGATTGATGAATGGAGGGAGGGGTTGGTGATGCTTGCTTTGCAGTCCCCTCCTCCTTTAACCCGGGGTGGGAACATATGAGGTGCTGTACCGTCTTTATAGTATTACTAATATATTTTCTTTTGGCTTTAAACAGTTTCTATATGGAGTAAGTCTTGTCCAGGCCTTGTCCAGGCCTTGTCCAGGCCTTGTCCGCGCTCATTTCCATAAAAACCAGAGATGTGACGTTCATGAACGAATCGATTATTTTGAACGACTCTTTTAAATGAACGATTTAACAGCTGTGAGTCGTTCATTTGTGAGCCATTCTTTTTATATACAAATTTTTGACACTGCCTTCATCAAATCAAATTTTATTTATAAAGCGCTTTTCATGCCATAGGCAACACAACGTTCTTTACATGATTAAAAACATAAGAATAAAAACACATCTTTCACAGTCACACGCACACATGTCACACTCATGTCACACTCACACATGCCAAACCCAATCCCCCCCCACCCCCCTTCAAGCTAAAAATGAATGAATGAATAAATAAGTAAATAAGAAGTTGTACAGTTGAGTAAAATGAAAATAAAATAAATTACATTTGTGACATCATAAAAGTCTGATGTCCAACACGCTCCATTCATGTGAAGCATCTATGGGCAGAGAGTATTGTTTGGAAACAAATACTGTGAGTTCTATCCAAAACATTTACTAGAATTTGCTCTGACTGCTCAAGTTTATCCTTTTTTATCTATATTGTTCCTATAATTTTTTAATCTTGTATAGTAGATTTAATATAGGTACATATTTTGATTGTTTGTCATTCTTATATATTGTGAAATTTTGTAAGATATTATGAGAACGAGCCAGTCTTTTGAATGGCTCTTTGAAAGGAATGGCTCCTCAAGATCCGGCTCCCTTCAGAGAGCCATAAATCCAATCTCTAATAAAAACCTAAATGCTTCCAAACACTAGCCTCCAAACCTGGTTATCTGGCGCATATGACCTCTGTGTCTTCGCTGATGGCATAAACACTCAACTAGAAACAGACTTTGCTTCAACAGACCAAATTAATTAAAAAGCTGCGGCAGCACAAACATGACACAGCGGTCCGCCGTCGTTGTTGTGCTTTTTGGGGGTTAAGCAGGGTCTAAGCACAAGTGCAAGATGACGTGAAAAACGTCTTCATCACCAAAAGTTTCCAGTTTCCAGTTATCGCCCCCTAGTGGCAGGGACCACTCATTACACTGTAATGAGTGGTCCCTGCCACTAGGGGACCACTCATTACAGTGGTCCAGACCATCGATGGACCATGGTCTGGACCAGACCACTATTGATGCGACACCCCCTACTTCTGGTTTTTAGTGTAACATCGACTTATGGGCGTGTCCTGAACACACATAGCTATGACGTTTTTGTGTTTTGTGCATGTGCAGAAGGCGTAGGTAACACCTAAATGGGTGTGATGAAAGGTTAAAACACGACCCTTAGCGTAGGCCAGACGGAGATTTAATCAACAAAAAGAAAATCTGTTGCTCTAAACAAGGAGATGTTACTTTGTTTTTATGCCAAGTCGCACGTCAAGTGACTTTATAGTTAACCAATTAACAGGTCGCTTAAGTTGGTACCCCAACTGACCCGACTCGCACCCGTTGGTGGAAACGTGGCTGATGATACCTTGCTCATTTTTTCTAGAACTAAAGAAATCTGATAAGGATAGGGGGATGTTTATGAATAATTGGTTTGGCATTTAAACCGCAGTGAATTGGGAAATCTAGTAACTGTGACATCACTGTTGTTACGTTTACTAACATGAACAAATCGAACTTCTGATGTAGGATGAACAAGAAACAACCGTCTTAAATCAGTCTGGGTTTTTCTGTCAGCAGGGCTGAAGAAGTGGAAATCTTCCAGCCTTTATTCAATCGAATCCAAACAGTCCCTGAAGTAGGTTTTCCTGCTTTTCCTACCAACTGAAGGATCTTCAGCTGATTCAGATTTCCTTTAACACACCAGCGTTACCAGTCTACGCAGACGGTCATCCCTCATCAGACCCGCTGACTGATGATGACAAGATGTTTTTCATTATTTGTTTATTTTTAGTTTAAGTCCTGCTGCTCTGGATTTTGTGAGGAATTTAAAAGCAGAGGTTCAATCTAATTTAAATTATTAATCTTTTATCAGTTGAAGTTGGTCTGGTGTGAGTTCCCTTTGTTCTCCCTCAGATATCAGCTGTTCGTCTGTTGTTTTAT